>NW_015090976.1:1183326-1216908 GCF_001431845.1 Calidris pugnax | reverse complement strand
ATTTTATTAACAGCCTTCAAATATGAAAAATGAAACCCGAACCCATTTTATCATTTCCAGTCATTTGAAGCCAAACTTTCCCACAGTAGAATAAGACTCAACACCAATAAAAATCCAAAAATCTCCATAAAAGACTAATTGAAATTATATAGATTAGTCTGTGTATGTTCCTTTTAGTTCATATTTAGTTTTCCTATCAGAACATAATGATTATGGGAAACCAACACACAGCGTAATTACATTATATCAAATGATTCAATACAGTAAGGTAAATATTTTCTGGATTTGATTGGTTGGTTTTATATTTCAGCTGTAATGATAAGATTTTTTCTTAATGTTTTTGAGAAAACCATTTTAGGCAAATAGTTTCTAAAAGAAATCCTTGATGACAGGAATGCAATTGGGGATCTCCCATGCCAGTCACAAGTCATGTTCCAGAGCCACACTGAAATTTATCTTAATGGATGCTTTATGTATGAACAAGAAAAATGATGGAATTCTACAGTCACAGTGAGGGAGAAAACCAAAAGCACCTAATCATGGTATTACTGAGTTAAATGGGGAAAAAAAACAGCTTTCAAAACACAGAAAAAACTCAATTATATCATTTTTTTTTCTCCCTCGGCACTGTTACGCTTTCTCTCCTTACCTATCCTGTGTTTGTTCTGACTGTCTGGCAACATTTGTAAGCCGGTATCTAGCACACCTGTAGGTGAAAAATATTTATTTTGAAAAGAGAAAAATCCATCCTTGACCCAATTGAACCTAGCAGCAAAGGTTGATTTAATTCACAGTGCAGACAAAAGGAGTGGCCCCGCCATAACCCTGGTCCTTTGGGCTCCTTCCAGCAGCACACCCAGCTCCAACCTCTCCCAGGGACCAACTTCTGCCCGTAGCTGCTAATTGCAAAAGATTTGCTGGCAGAGAAATCTTCCAACCAGCGTCTTGGCCGTTGTCACACGTACAAGACTATCTGAAATACATAAGCTTATCTACTATAATTTTATGTGTACTTTTTGCATGTCAAAATATCATTGCTCTTGCGGCATATTATACAGGCAAGTTTTCCACTTTAAGTGACCTTTTACTGTTTTTCTCCTCTTTTCTTTCTGTACTCCCTTATCAGTTTAGCAGGGACTTCTTGATTTACCTTCTCTCTTCTGTTCAATATTTGCCTTTCTACACACTTCACAAGTGCCAAAGCGTCTACAGTTCATTGTATTTGATCAAGTTAGATCACATATACATAGCAAAGTCCCCAAAACTCACAGGCACAGCAAGATTAATTAGGGATGTTGTGCAAGCTCTTAAAATCACATTTTATGAAACCAGCAGAAAAGCCAGCAGGTAATAAAAGACAGATCCTGCATAAAGTGAGTGATACGATGCAGCAGGTTGACCACTGTTTATTGCCTGCCAGCTAGAAAAAATGGGATTCAACTTCTTACTTGCTGGCTTTTTTGCCAGTTTGAGGAGATGTAGTTCACATTCTGGGTGGTGAGGTGGTGATCTCCTTTGACTGTAACATTCCCTTTGCTCTCGCTGAACCTGTTGCTCTCTGTCTCACTCAAACACTCGTGCTAATGGGAAAAAGTTGAGGGCCAGTTCCCATACTGGTATGTAGAGGCTTGCTTGGGATGGTGAGAATAACAGTTTCAGCAAATTACTAGCTCCTTTCCCTATCCCAGGCAAAATCTGAAGAGTATTATACCATCCCTGACTTGTTCTAGTTAACACCAGAAAGTAAAAACTTTTTTTGTTTTCTGAGTTAGGAGAACAGAGAACCAGCAACTGCCCAAGCTTACAACTGTGTGAAACCCTAAGACACATTTCTAGGCAGAAAGCGCTGCTCTGGGGGAGGAGGTTGTTTCCAGTGGTGACTACGGGACCTGCTTGTCTGGAGTATGTAAACAGTAAATGCCAACATTTCCTGAAATTTAGTTCAAGCCCCAGACGTCACAAAGAGAATCCAGGCAATTGCCCAACATTTGGGCAAGAATGAATGCTAGGTAGATTATGTACAGATGTAAAAGCCACTGTTAGGAGCAATTTGTCACTGGTACAATTATGTTTTTATGCAGCAGCTGGAAAGAATGGTGTTGTCTGATTGTGTGTATGTGCGTTGGTACTTGTGTTTGCGAAGTAGGATAAGCGTAGAAAGCTATACTTGGCTCTCCTCAAACTCAACAGGGAAAAGGGTCAGATACCCAAAATCTGCAAGTCCTCAAAGTACCAGAAGACCTTGAAGGGTACAGGATCTCTGAGGCTGGAGAGCCTTGCTGTGCCTTCCTGTCCCCACAACATCGTAGATCTTCTATGGAAGACGTAGCAGGGCCAGGCTGTGGCTGGGTGAGACATAGGACCTACTGATGAATTAGCAGTAAGTCAGAGACATCAGAACCAAAAAACATGGCTTTTTGAGCCCAAAAGATCAAAATCTCTTTGAGCAGAAATGTGAGTTCAGCAACAACAAATGCCACATTTACACTTAATGGGAAATCTACCCTAAATTCAAAGGTCAAACGGTATACCAGAAATCCACACACTCAGAAATGCTTCACAAAACGTAGCTGTTCTCCCAAGTCACGAATCAAACTCTCAAATGTAACAAGAGCCAAGACGGAATCAACAGCTACTCATGACGAATCCAATCCTACTCACAAAATTCAACACGGAGAGGAAATTTAGCTCCTAGGAATAGATGTTATTTATTGTTTGTTTGCACTTCCCAGCTGTGTACCAACTAAACATCAGGGGACTAACTCAGCTTTGATACAGAGTAATCAGTCCATTTGGTCTTTGGGCTCTCTCTCACATCTTCACATTTCCTTAGAAACACGTGATATTATTTCACTACTGCACCAATAAACTCTAAAAAAGGGAGTTAAACCAAATACTGCATGTGAAAGAAGCCTCTTGAATAATAAACACATAAGCAGCATCTTCTCTACTTTGTAATTAACTGACTAAAAGCTGTTTTATAACACCATAGTGGAGACTACAAGGATGACTAGCATCAGTACACATATACTATATCTTAACGTGTTGTTCACAACCCAAAGAAATTTCCTAGACTTGAATCATCATAGGCTGTAGTAGTTGACATTGCCAGGAACTGCTTGCATGATGAGGAGACAGCCTAGCCAGGGAGAAAATACCCTAGCTCATTATTTCCTGCTGTGACACTGTTTTCACTGAGATACCAATATTTTGGTTGGTTTTCCAGAAACTCAAATGCATCAACCAGAGTAGTATTTTATATACATTTCCTAATGTGATAATATAACATATTCACGGTGATTTAGAGGGACTGCAAGCACAGAACTCCAGTTCTTCTCCTTTTACAGGAGAACTTGTACAGGATGAAAATATCAGCAGTCAGTGCAGGTTTGCAAAACTTTGGGCCGCTGCAGGTAGGTTCACTGTGTCTGTACACACATACAGAGACCCTGGTCAGCCACCGTACGGCTCCATCCTGTGACACATCACAGACACTTCCATTTTGTCCCTGACACAGCACAGTAAACCCATGGCCACCTTAATCATAGTCCACTGGAATGCTAGGAAACAGAAAGCATAAAGCCACACAAGCAGGGGCCAAAGGAGGACTCCTCAATTTGATGGCTGAACATGACCTCTCCCAGTTGGGTTTCTTCCATGTGTGTGTACCCCCACACCGCAGCAGGGAGGCGGTAGGATTCTTCTGCAGAAAAATTGCTGCCAAAACGTCTCTTCCTTCCCATTCTGGAGCTGTACTTGTAAATACAAGTTGGGGGGGTGGGGGTTATTTGTTTGCGTGCTTTTCTTACACATGCTGCCCACTGTGTCATGCACTGACAGTCTTGCCCCCAAAATTAATTAAGTGTTCAATATATATTACAGCTTCCTTCCATTAGTATTCTTTTGGAGAAGCCTGGGACACCTCACCTGCTAAGTTCAGATAGATGTTAATTTGTTCTTAATGTATGCTCATTATTTGCTATGAAAATGTGAAAGAGATTTCTACACAAGCCTTTTATTCAATATCATTTAAAGCATAGCCCAACCGGTAGTATAAATAGGACCGGTTCTTTGCATCATGAAGGCTCGGGTTCCAGGCACTTGCATTGTTACAGTGCAATCTGAATATCCATGCCACCAGCAGATGATTCAAAAGCTACATTTAATGGTATGTGCCAAATACATGCCAAGTATTGCCTTAAAAAGAATTCTTCAGCCAAGATTCAAAACTATTAAACTCTCATCTTTGGACTTCTTACTTCCAAAGCAAAATGTGGGCAATATTTTGTTAAGCAATAATGAATACTTTATTAAATATGATAATTAATATTTTGCTATAAAATTGGAGCCAGTTATTTAAAGATTACAATAATTTAGTAATTATAATAATTTCACAACTGAAGATATATATAATTCCTATTTTCAGAATAAGACAGAAACATTATGCCAGGGAAGAAAAACATTTCTTTTCACCTATCTGAATTCAATAATTCTCTAGAAGTGAACATTGGCTAACAGTCCTTTTCTAAGAATAAATCAATAAATCTCCTTAATTAACTAGCAGTGCTCACTGTAAGTTAAGGCTTCTACATCCACATATTTTACAGAGCAACAGCCAAAAAATTAATGTTCTTGTTCTTACCAGCAGCCTCATTCAGAAAAAGAGCAAGGTGCATGCCAAACTGAATTTCTCCATATCTTCATTTGCTTCATTACCACCTGGTGGTCAAGGCAGTCCTGCCATCATTTCTGAGACCAGCGTTGTTCATGACCCTTCTGCTCTTATAGAATGAACATCAAGCACAAAGTATGAATGATGGACCCAGAATCCGATTTTCTTGTTATATGAATCCAAAGTTTCCATCCTTGCCAAGTAAGTTCAGGACAATAAATACACAAACCTTAGTCTAATTTTAATTATTACTTTGGGCAGCAGAGATACAAGAATGAAGAGCATGCTAGTCAGCATATTTTTCTAACTTTTTTAAATGAAGAGCATGCTAGTCAGCATATTTTTCCAACTTTTTTTTTTTCTTTTTTTTGTTTACAAAAGAGAAGGGGCTGTTGATTTTTAATTTACGATAAGAATATTTTTATGGTCTGAATATACCAATCCTTCCACTTACACCTGTCTGAAGTGCTACTATCAAAAGAAAATCACTTTGGTGCAGAAATAGCAAGAGTTTCAAAATGTCAATTAAAAAGGTCATAAAAAAAGCTAGATGTTAAGCAGATATTGCTACAAATACTTCTTGGAACTTCTTTTCACCTGTAAGTTTCCAGTAAGCTCAGTGGTCGTAGAGGTACCACAAGGAAAGTCTTGAATTTGAGAGCCCTCTGTGTCTGCAGACCTGCAATGCATACATGATGTGTAATGCAGAAACGCAACACAGAAATAGAGGAAATGATCTCCATGAGAATATTCTATCCTTTGGATGACAGAGCAATCACCTGCTGACAGTTCAGAAATTGTAATTGTAAGGATGGTTTTTGAGACAGACAGCTGAAGTATTTGTAAGAGTGAGAAACTCCCAATTTCATTTCAAGGAATGAGCAATACTGAGGCTACTCATAATATTAGGTGGTACTTAAAAATGCAAGATGTAATGAGAGTGACCACACTGCATTTCTCTAGAAACCCCTTTAAAATTCTTCCCTGCTAGCATGAATGAAACAGCCTGAACCGGCATGGCCAACTTGAGTTTTCTGACCAGAAGAAACCCTAACCAGCTTTTCTAACAATTGTTTCTGAACCTTTGTGCATTTCCTTCATGCATTTTTTTTTATGCCTGATTGTATAAAATTTCACTAGTTAGGCAAAATGAATCCAGAATAAGAGGATAAGTTTCAGTTCTAAGCATTAAGAAGGCACCAGACCCACTAATAACTTCTCGAAGAGCAATGTTGCTGGGTTTTCATCTAGTGTCTGGGTGTAGAACGGGACCCGCAAAGATGAATGAACTCCCAGCAGCTCTCCCAGAGATACTTCAGTCTAAAATGGCTAAACGTGGACATACATATTGACCAGGTTACTGGGAGATCCTGGCTTGTTTCAAGCTACACCTGGCACAGCACATAGGTAAGATATGGGAAGGTATTTGTGAGAGAAACGAGAGTTTCTGGAGAGGAGCAGGATGCTGCACAGTCTCCTCCGGCTGCACTGTAACAACCCTGCTTCCTTCACCAGGAGCCTTTTTCCAGCTGCTTTGTTTGCTCTGATTACACGTGTGAGGAACCAGAATTTATGAGTTCACACAGGCCAAACAAAAGGCTAAAATTTTTCATACCAAGAAAATGACAGGAGACAGGGTCAATTTAAAGGTCAAGTCAAAGGCTGTAAGAAGTTAAATACCGATGAGTCAATAGCCCACATGCAGACACATCCCAACAACAAAATGCTTCTGCACTGTAATATCCTCACTAAATATTTCAGTTCCTTGACTGAAACATTTAGGGCCCATTAACATGATTCCTCTAATAGTGCAGACATGCTTTTTATGCAGGGATGCCTCTGGAGATATGATAACTGGTGGAATATTCCTATCTATCAGGAGAGCTGTTGGAGGAAATTACTCTAATACGTGTGCACAGAGTTCCTCCAGAAGAGGAAAGCTGCTCTCTTATGATGAGATGAATGGAAGCTCAAGGATAATGTAGGCTTTGGTTATTCCATTTTGTTTCTTGCTTGAAGCGCTTTTAGATTATGTTAGGAGATCTTAAGCACTAGAAGTAAATGAGAATTTCCATTTACTTTTCTGGTAATTTAATGTTTGACAAACTGGAAAATATACAGATTAATAGATCTGCCAGGCTCAGAAACATCTGGTTTAGCAAATTAATAAGTCTGCATGAAAAAGAGGGAAAACTGTAATGCCTTTACAAGCTCTTCTCCCCTGACAGGCTACATGCACATCAGCTGAGCCCTGGCTCTCCTCTCCAGCAGGGGTTGAGGGGCTGAGCAATACCAGTAGGAGGCTTCCTACTGACAGCAGTGATTTCTGTGGTCTTTGAATAGATGCTAAGGATGTACCCTGCTCTAATAAACTGCTGAGGGAACTTCCCATTAGTTTTAACGAAAGTTCAGTTGGCCCACAGCTAAAAAAAAAAAAAGTTAAAAAAAAAATACGGGAAGCAGAAATTCTCTGAGAGAAGGTTCGATACATAACTCTGTATGAAGAAATTTTCCTGAAGCTGTCCCAAGGAGACCAAAACAACTTTTAGAAAATTCTGGGGTTTTTTTAAGTTAAGACAGAAACATTCCACAAATATTGGCATCCTTTTATATTGCCAATTTTCAACACACACCTGGAAAAGTGGGGAGCAAGACCCAGAAAGGCTGCATGAATTGTTTTCCTGCTGAAGATTCAAAGGCAGACTGGTAGGCGATGCACAGAGGAGGCTTGGAGGACCCTGGACAATATCATCAGCGCTGTGATAAACTGCAGACCTGCTGCCTCTCTTGCACAAATGCATTTTCCTCATGTTGATGAAGCATCCATTTTCCTCCCACCTCAGGCTCACTAGCTTCTCTGTCTCTAGTTTTCAGGATAACTATCTCTCAGTCCGAGACACTAGACCAGCAAGCCTGTCACTGGCTTCATCAGGCATGCAGGGCAGAAGCTGCCCACTGCTCTGAAGCAGGAGCTCCAAGGAATGCCCAGCCCAGACGTGTGTTCCCACCAGAGCCCCCACCATGTCCCATCTGAGGAGGTGTCTCTGCTGTCACTCAACCCACTGCACACACATGTGCACTGAAGAGAAGAAAGGTGACAAGTCTGAGACTGGATCAAACCCAGGACCTTCTTTTTCAAGGCCCCAGGGTGACAGAACCAAGCATCCCTGCAAAGACTGAGTTCACAATTGCAGAGAAGGTGCAGGAGGAGCATTACACAGGCCTCAGATGGGCAGAGGGGATGATTTGCAACCCATTGACCTATTCTAAAACAGTTAATAAAACGCTTTGGTGCACCATACAAATGGTTTTTACATCCTGGTAATACATCTCTCCAACTTACTCTTTGGAACTGTTGGCACGTTTAAGTATTTATTATAAACTAGTATGACATTTCAATGAGATAAACACAGCATTTATCTCATCTAACAGACAGGAAGATAGTTACTCAAGTGCCTCCCACAATTATTAAAAGTACAAGGTATGGAAAGAGATGCTCCTTGCCTGCTCACAAACCTGCAGGCTGCGGAGAGGCAGCGGTGCGTCGGTTGGCGAGCAGGAGTGGGTCTGGTCTGCTCACTTCATCCCACCACCTCAAGTGGAAGGCCCAAACTACCAGAAATATTGGGAAAGATTACTCTGCTTATCACTGATGACCGAAAATTACTTTCAGAAACAGAGAATGTCTTTAGTGACCCCGTAAAAAAAAAAAAAAAAAAAGGGAAAAAAAGGAGATAAAGCTGATGTGCAGGTTAAGTCTGCACTGTGCAGAGATAGCCCAAGGCAATGACTGCACTTTATCAGCTTCCACTGACTCAGTATGTTTATTCTTTTTATCTGTTTGTTTTATAGTAGCTGAGGTATTTTTTTATAACAGCAGCATTTTTAAATCAAAACGTTCATTTCTTTATATAGAAACTGAGCTTTCAATGATGGAAATACAAAGAAGGGAAAAGTATCCTGAGGATGACAAACCCAAGGAATACATGGAGGGCAGCAGATCACATTTGTATAATGATTAAGTCTCTCCACAGCGCCCAGGAAAGCAAAGCCAGACCTCTGTCCTTGCACAGCCAAGTGATTACAGGGGCGAGGTGAAGGCGCGCTGTCCACATATTATGATCCAAATGGCAATGAAGCCAGACGGAATTTTAGAGATATAAAGGGAGATGAAACAACATAATTTAAAAACCAAGAAAAATATATTTTACTGGGTCACATAAATATGAAAGCAGACTGATTGCTAGGGAACTAGAATATTAACATGCCAAGCAAGCAAGTTCACTGTCTGCTCTAAACAGACATAACTGCAGGTCAGCATGAAAATGCCTTCCATTATTTATACAGTCCAGGACAGTTATAAGATATTGCATACTGCACAGAATATTAGCTAAGTCATGGTCACGCAGAAGAAATGAACAAAAAATAGCCTCTAGATTTTATCTGTGGCTGAAACCCTCAGAATATGCCTAAGAAATGACAATAGCCCATTATTAATGTGACTCAATGAGACCACACATGCTTCAGATCATCACCCAAGTTAGTTTGTGTCGAAAGTCTTTACACTGGCTAATTATCCCATTAGGAGTCGATGGAGGACTGAATGACTCCAAGATCTGGGCCGTGCAGAGGGAGAATGGGTAAATGAAAAACAGCAATCAAAGCCTCCAACAAATGAAAAGAACCATAAGGGAGTCGGTTGCCTTTTTTTCTTCTGTAATTGGTTATTTCTGGTACCTTGCAATTTTCCCAAAAATAGTGGGAAGGAGAAAATTGTAGCAGCATTCCTAGAAAGCTCAAAGAGAAATCAGTGTTAGCAGTAATTTCATGCAAGACCTTGTTTCAGTCTTGGACTGAATCAATGAATGGATAACAATCCCATGTGTTTTTTCTTGTCTCTTAACAAGAAAACTCCATATATCTTAATAGTCTGAGACTTCCCAGTGACTAAAAGTCATTAAAAAAGGAAGAGTAGCATAGATTTTTTTTGTGCTTATCAAAGTTTCTACTAGCATTTCCATTCTGCCAGGTGAGAAAATGTTGAAAGATAAATAATTAAATTAGCCCATTAATTTATGTATTATGTACTGAAGGTAGCATTGCAATTGCATTCACATTTCCCAGCGGGACATCAGGATCACAGTTTACATTGCAAGTACACATTTTTTCCTTGCAGTCATAATTCACCTCAAGACTTCTGCCTTCTGACTAATGGGGACAGGATCCTTATTCCCCTTCCTGCTGTCACCACTCAGCCTTGGAAGGATTGGAAGTGCTCTGCAATCCTCACTGCTCAATTAATACAGCTGTTACCCAGACTGCATGTCCTTATATTACACATGGAAAACCCCCTTACATGAGATTCCAAGTGCTTTAAATCCTGCTCAACTTGCACACTGTTGCTGTAGCTCAGGCCAGATCATGGTAACTTTGAAGCAAAACCAAAACCATATTCAGTAAAAGCCTGAAAAATAGAAAAAAAAATCCTATGCTTTCAAAATTTTTCATGAAATAAATCTCAAATTCCTTTTTTCATGGAAAAAATTCATCGATTCATGGAAATCCTGATCCTTTCTTACATCTCTTTGCTAATTAGTGACCTAAAAGGCTGGACAATATACTTATAGGATGATTTCACCATCATTCCTTTATTATCCTTTCACTATAACATAGCTGGTGGCACACGATGCCCTGTGGCCCCTTCTAGACTAGAGCTCTCTTGCCAAGTTATCTGTGATTGATATGGAATGGACTCACTGGCCCAGCTAATTCCCTCCCTTGCTGTGTTACCAACTTTTAAGAATTCCTCAATTTTGAAAGCTTGAGGAATAATACAAAGTAAAATAAAATGCATTGAAAGTCTTGTGTTCTTTCCAGTAGCAAAGAAAGCTTGAGAATGGCAAAGTAAAAGAAGGGTTAACTATGAAAATGAAAGCTCCACCTCAACTATATGAATTCTGTTTCGTTTAATGAAATTGCTTAAAAAAAGGGCATGGGGGAAAAGAGAACTTTCAAGCTCATGGTGTTACTTCCAATGGAAAAATCACAGAATCATAGAATTGTCTAGGTTGGAAGGGATCTTTAGAATTGTCTAGTCCAACCATCAACCTAACTCTTGATAAAAACCATCACTAATCTATGTCTCTAAGTACTATGTCTACCTGTCTTTTAAATATGCTGAATATAAAAAATGCTTAATAACCCTTTCAATGTTAAAATATTTCCTCATATCCAGCCTGAACCTCCCCTGGTGTAACTTGAGGCCATTTCCTCTTGTCCCATCACCTGTGACTTTGGAGAAGAGACCGACCCCCCCTGGCTACACCCTCCTTTCAGGGAGTTGGAGAGAGCCAGAAGGTCTCCCCTCAGCCTCCTTTTCTCCAGGATGAACACCCCCAGCTCCCTCAGCCTCTCCTCATGACACTTATTCTCCAGACCCCTCAGCAGCTCCGTTGCCCTTCTCTGGACCCGCTCCAGCCCCTCAATGTCTTTTTTTGTGGTCATGTGCCCAAAACTGGACACAGCCCTCAAGGTGGGGCCTCACCAGTGCCCAGTACAGGCAGATGACCACCTCTCGGGTCCTGCTGACCACGCTGTTCCTGACACAGGCCAGGATGCTGGTGGCTTTCTTGGCCACCTGGGCACACTGCTGGCTCCTGTTCAGCCCACAGGCCACCAACACCCCCAGGTCCTTTTCTGCCAGGCAGCTCCAGCCACTCTGCCCCCAGCCTGTAGCGCTGCAGGGGGTTGGTGTGACCCAAGGACAGGACCCAGCACTTGGCCTTGTTAAAACATCCTGTTGGTCTCAGCCCATCCAGCCTGTCCAGATCTCTCTGCAAAGCCTCTCTGCCCTCCAGCAGGTAGAGACTCCCACCCAACTTGGTGTTGTCTGTGAACTTACCGAGGGGGCACTCGATCCCCTCGTCCAGATCATTGATAAAGATGTTAAAGAGAACCGGCCTCAACACTGAGCCCTGTGGGACACCACTCGTGACTGACCACCGACTGGATTTAACTCCATTCCCCACCACTCTCTGGGCCCAGCCTCCAGCCAGGTTTTTACCCAGCGGAGAGTCCTCCCATCCTGGCCATAGGCAGCCAGTTTCTCCAGGAGGATACTGTGAGAGATTGTATCAAAGGCTTTGCTGAAGTCCAGGTAAACAACAGCCACAGCCTTTCCTTCATCCAGCAAGCAGGTCACTTTGTCATAGAAGGAGATCAGGTTTGTCAAGCAGGACTTGCCCCTCATGAACCCGTGCTGGCTGGGCCTGATCACCTGGGTGTCCTTCATGCGCTGCGTAATGGCACTCAGGATGATCTGTTCCATGACCTTCCCAGGCACCAAGGTCAGACTGGCAGGGCTGGAGTTCCCCGGATCATCCTTCTGACCCTTCTTGTGGATGGGAATCACATTTGCCAGATGCCAGACAGCTGGGACCTCCCCAGTTTGCCAGGACTGCTGGTAAATGATGGAGAGTGGCTCAGTGAGCACTTCTGCCAGCTCCCTCAGTGCCCTCGTTTATATCCAGGTGTTGGAGCAGGTCCCTCACCACCTCCCATTGGATTACAGGGGCTTCATTCTACTCCCTGCCCCTATCTGCTGGCTCAGGGAACAACCAACTCTACTACTAAAGACTGAGGACTCAGCTTTCTCCCCATCCTTTGTCACTATGTTCCCTCCCACATCCAATGAAGGATTGGAGGGTGGGATGAAACTTTTTGCAGAAGTTTTCAGTAAAAAAAAAAGAAAATTACATCAACAAGAAGTTTTTCAGAACAAGCTTCCAGGTCTAATTAGGAAGGTTCTCCTGCCCTTCATGCTGGGAAGTGCAGTCAGTATCTTGCTGGTAGAGAGCTCCTGAAGCCACAAGGGCAGTGACAACAGGATTAGCGTTAGGGTCCCATAAAGCTGTGGGGGCCAGCATTCATTGATTTTGGGAGCAATAAGGCTCATTGATTTTACTGTTTGACACAACTAAAGGAAAAGAAAAATCCTCTTCAAGATCTGTGATGTATATTCCCTGGATACATAAACAAACGAGGCCCTTTGGAAATATATCAACATTCTACACTAGCCAGAGAAAATCTGACATGTTTTGAGCATGGTGCTGAAGTATCTAAGACACAACCAAGGATGAGTGGCAGCCTCCCAGGACACTTCTCATCAGGATCACAACTTCCACCTACTTTCTTTCTTACATGGTTCCAGTGCCTCTACCTGGTAATGGGAAAGGAAAGGCAGAAGAAAAGGCAGTGTAGCTATGCAAAAGGGCAAAGAGTAGACATCATCACACAGTTTTCTTGATTATCTGTATCTTATCAACCTTCTCTAATAAAAATAGTTCAAATAAGAACAGTATCAGGTCCAATATTAGCTATGAAAGAAAGCACTTTAAAGGGTATTCTGGGAGGAAAAATGTAGAAGCTTTTCCTCTGCCACTAAAAGAATATCCCAGTGTATTGCTACCATCTTTCCTGTCTCTGCATGTCTGTTTGTGACCTCCTTTTCTCCTAGAGAACCCGACAGAAAGACAAGATGCCTTGAAGCTTGCTTGCCACAAGACTTCTGTTGCCAGTGTACCGATAACTACCCTCTGACCCAAAAACTTGCCGACCTTGCAAGGCACAGCACTGCTTGTGCAGCAGAGGCAAGGGGGGCTCATGCAGCAATCGTGTCTGGCAATGATAGGATGAGCACAGGTAACCATCACATTGATTGGTCAAACTACAAGTCAACAGGAACTATAAATTACCGTTATACCCCACTGCAACTGGGGACCCCTCTCCACCATCGACCCTCACCATTGCGAAGGCCTGAGAATCGTGGATCAATGGGACGCCGTTGACTCCAGAGGATCGTCGAGCTGTCGTGTGGACCCACGGTGATGGTGAGATACTATTTCTAGCAGCTCTCCGAAATTCTGCTTCTCCTTTCCTCCTTCCCCATACCTCTGCCTTTTCTCTATCAACATTTAGCATTACTTTTAGGTAACAAGAGTAAGACTATAGTAAATGGCATTTGACCTCGTTTGTGTCTTAATGACGCCCCCGAAATCATTTTGAACCCCCTCCCAGACCAAAAATTGGACCGGGACCTAACATAGAGGTAATGTAATCCTACTGAAAATCAAATAAGTAATTATGTTTTCATTGGGTTTTTTTACCCCATTCAAATAGTATAGACTGTAGCTTGCAGAGTAAAGCCTTTTTTAAGTATTATATAATACTGCTCTATTTAATAGCTAAGAATCTCAAAATATTAACTGAATTAACAGATTACTGTGTTCAATTTTCTTGGCAGTTAGGGATTCTTGACATTTTCCCTCTTAAAAAGGGAAGAAAGAAGTGATGAAAAGAAATTATATGTCTTGTTCAACAGCACTCACTCAGGTCTGTTCTTTAACCAGGAATTGAACCCCCTTTTTAACGAGGAATGGAAATAACATAAACAATTAGCTTCTGGTTGACCAATGAATATTATTTTGATTAGTTAACAATTTTAAAATGCAATCAAGTAAAATGAAACATTTTACCAAAACACTGAATTTTCAATGTTTATGCTTCCTAGTGTGTCGACATTAATCAGCAGTTACTTTTAAAGTATAAACTATTTCTTAATAGTAAAATTCAAGCATTCATTCAGAAAATTCTTTAACGAAATATTTGCGCTGTTTAAATAAAAGCAATTTGACAAAGCATACATTTCCAAAACATATCACCTGACCTAAATCTGAATACCTGAATGAAAAGAGGTCTAGATATCTTCAGTCTACACAGTCCCGTCCACTATGTTGTCCTTTTAATATTCTTCAAGACTCAATCTTAAAAGACTGCAAATCAAATGAATCAGAACGGGATGTTTTTCTCTTTTTGCAAGATGGACTGCAAAAAGATTGGACCACAGTTAGAGACCATCAATTATCATTATTTCTCCAAAAAAGATTGCAAAGAGTATTTACTTTTCATTGGATGATATGGCCATAAAAGAGCAAATTATGCGATCATTTTCTTAAGAACTTTTCAATGCTTTTTGGTTATCTAAGAAGCTGAAAATTGTTTTTGTCAATAACACACTGCAAAAGAACCTGGCACTATCTCAGCAGTCACTTCTATATCCAAAGTGGATTACTCTGTCTTACAGGCAAAAGGGTTTAACCTAAGAATTTAGAAGCCTATGATATCTTTACATACATCTTACCAAGCCTTAATTTGCTTGACATAGCTAAGCAACATAAAAAATTGTAAACGCTATCCATAGAGTACCACGATACAAACACAAAAGTCTTTTGAGTGAAGCCACCTGTGCATCAGAATTATTGAGTCCAGTTTCAGTTGTTCTGTTTGTGAAGTGTCCGGGAACGCTTAATACTGGTCTAGATATGTGAAATCAACCAATTAAATACAGGAGACTAAGACACAAATCAGATAATAAGACATTAAAGCTCTATAAGAAACTGTGACAGTTCATATAAAAAGCTGGAAAAACTTATCAAACAAGGCTGTGTCCTCTACTGTAACAGAACAGCACTGGAAATAAACAAACTGGTTAATGTAGACAAAACTTCATAATAGTGGCATGGTATGAAAAACTTGAAAATTAACCCTCTCCAGAAAACATCCTCCTAACAGCAAGAAAAATATCCTCAACATCCTTTTGAGCTTCAAGGTCATGGTTAGAAAGAAAGGCAAAACTTCGGAGGTTTAAGAACACGAATATCTAAAGCCATCAAGTTATCATTCAAGTGCTTAAATACCATTATGTCTAAGTTAGAGGTTACTGGGTGGAATTGTGCAGCAGGAATGTATTTGACAAAAAATCTCACAGTATTATTTTTAGCTCTAAATGCAAAAAAAAAGCAGAATCCTTACAGCACTGGGTAGAAGTGTGAGGAAAGACAGAAATCCTAAGTGTAAGGCAGAATGCATTTTCATCAAACACAACACGGGTTAAATATAAAGGACCATAGCTTACACTGCACCCCAACTGCAAATGCTCATACACAAATATGAAGCATGGAACAGGGTACAAGAACCTCCCCCTCTCTTGCCCTTCTCATAGCAGACGTTAAAGTGTTCTGGACTGAAAGAAGAGGAAACATGATAATGCTACCCACTCACTGAAGAGTAGAGGGAAACATCTCCTAAACCAATTCCAATACTGGAATCAGCCAGAAATCTTAAAACTGGTACGGACTGAAAGACTTTGCATTAGCCAACATCTCATTCATCTACCATGAAACTAATGCTTCCTCTGAAAGGATGCTTCAGTTCCCTTATCTTACCCCTCTTCACCATCACCATCAGCACACGCAGTGCAGAACCAAAACTGCTCTGACTCAGACTCAGGCTCCCTGGCTTCCCAGCAGGAGAACCATCACATGATTCATCACAAACATTTAAGGTGAAACAGACCCTAGTGAAAGCTGTTCTCAATACCAGACACACACGTCCCCCAGCATTTCTTCCACGACCCTACACACCTTGTCTCTGGCACTGGGATTCAAGCTGGTACCCGTGTCTGCTGGTGCTGAGCAGGGGCTACAGGAGGAAGCAGACATTGTAGCTCTTACATGTGGAAACCAACACATCCCCTCCATGTGCTCTGAAAAGCCCTGTGCCCTCCAGGCCTTGCTTCTGACTTTCAATTGTACAGCTCACAGACATTAGCACGGCTGAGCTTGATGACTGATCTCCCACAGCCCCCACCCCATGAACAGGAATAAAAGATAATGCAAGTACTGGCTGTGAGAGTGGCTGAGGTGCAAGGGAAGAGAGGCAGTTGCCTGCCAGTTGGCTCACAGAGGGCTTTGGAAGTAAAAGCTACTTGGTATAAACTGCTGGTGAGAGATCACTTGTAAATATAACACATTTGCACTCTAAACAATAAAATACTAGAGCTATAATGGTCTTAGTTCCTCTGTCAGAGGAATGAGCTGTATGCCTTCACCTGCCAGGGAAGGAGTGGGCACGCTTCTGCTATGAATATACACACAAATGAGCAGCTTTTTAGGTGGTCATTCTTCTTCCTCTTTCTTCAGCTCAAAAATGCAATACACACCTAGCGCAAATTGCAAACAAAATGTACCATTAGGAGTCACAGATTTCCAAATCACTTTGGCAAAGAAAACAGTTTTCTAAATTATAGAGATAAGCAGTGATCTGTATTTGCATAAACCCATGAAAATGTCTACTATGTGATTCAAATACTACTAGCACTTCAGCATAATTACCCTGCCTGCTTAAAAATTGCCCATGGAGAAATGGATGAGGTCTTAAAATATAGCACAATACCAAATGAATCTTACGAACTGTACAGCTTTTAAAGTGCTCTTGAAACCCAAGAGGTGGCATGAGTTAAGGTATATTCTCAATTTCTTCTATATTATAGACTACACCTTCAACCCCAAATCCTGGGATGTCATTATCCCTCAAGCTTTATGAGGCTTATGACCTGGTAGAAGATTTCATACTGTGTATCTGCATTAGCGTTTTTGTTCAGATCAGGAGACACTTCTGAAACAAATCTCCTGGTCACTTAATGAGCTTTGGTTCATGTTATAGTCCTAAAACACATGGACCTGAAGCACTCTTCAGGAGTGCCTACATTGTACTCCAACCTGTAGTGGGTGAACACCAGTGAACTGGACCAGACTAGGGTTTTTATTCAGTAAAATACCTGAAATACATGTAGGGCGGACATTGTGTCATTAGTACCAATGATTTTACTCTATTAATCCACTTATATTGATTTCACTACTTGCTAAAATAGACATAATGTAGAGCTGTGCAAAGGTTAGGTCAGACCCTTAAACCCCAAGGGAAACTAATGATCTGTTGGAAAAAAGGATTCTTCTTCACAGACAGACTTGGCAGTAGCCTTAAACAAGATCTACCCTTGCACAGTTTGACTTGGTTTTCCAACCTCCATGATGTAACATTCCCATTTTCTGTGCTTTTTCTCCAATGGTGGCTGTATTCTACCATGAGAATAAACAGCCAGAAGAAGAGGTGTTTCTGGAAACCAGGACTGGATGCACTTGTGAAATTAGAGACTCACAGTGGGATTAAGTTATAACGTTATGTATTTTCAGCTTCTTTCCCAATATATGGAAACTGGACCACACATTGCAGTTCTCATGAATAGATAACAGAATTGGTTTTATCCCCAACTCCTCATTTTGGTAGTTTGGGCTATGGTCATAATTTTAACATTCTTCTTCCCTTCTCTGTGCTGCAAGGTGCAGCGCAGAACCCAAAAGCAGGATACGAGGGTCTCATTTCTGCATGGTTCTAGGTAAAACTATAAAATTGATTTATTCCGGGTTAAGATAATGTACAGTTAGAAGAGAGATTAAACGAAAATGGGCCCATTTCTGGCTGTTATCAGTACACATGCATCTGGAAACGAATTACTTGGCTGAAATAAAAAATTGCAATTGCAAAGGTACAAGATTTTTTTTAACTGTACCCACAGACATCAAATATATTATCAAACAAATATGTCTGCATTCAATAACTTCCAGTTCTTCAAACAAAGGGTAGTATGCTACTTGTTGGTTGAACAGACACTGCAGTGTTCTGACTGCATATCGAAACCAAATCATCCACATACATCAGCCTGTGAAAAAAGCTAAGTGGTAAAAATAAACGACACTACGGGTACTGGGACGAAGATGGAAAAGCGCCCGTCACCAGCCACAATTCAAGGATGGAAAAAAGGATGCTACAGAGTGTGGTTTATAACCACAGGAAAAGATCAACTTCTTTCTTCAGTACAGGTCAGGCAGTGTAGTTAGCCATTAAAAAGCATTGAACCAAATCCAACTAAAATATAAAATTACTGTATTTGTATGTAAAAAGGAAAAAAATCTAAATATTCACCAGAACGTTTCTCCCATTGCTCTACTACTAAGACAGAAGAACAGGCTCACACCTTTGCCAGTGGTGGCTACAAGGAATAATTTTAAAGTCTTTGGAGATCAGGATCCAATTCTATCTTGTCTTTTTCAACCTATAATCCCAGCGACACTCTATCTTTTATAAGCCTCCTTAGCCTTATTTGCCAAGCATCCATAGTTTCTGAAATATCACTGTACTCTTTCGGCAAGAGTAGGGAAATGTTATACAATAGAAATAAAACTGTGCTTCACAAGTGGTGTCCCCCCTCAGCGCTGCCTACAATGGAGGAGGGAAGAAGGAAGGCAAGGTGCCGGGCATGAGGGAAGGCTCAGGACAAGTAGGTAGAGGAGATGGTGTGGTAGGGAGAAGGCACTGTAAGAATGTGTTTGAACAGCTGGTTCTTGTCACACCGATGGGATCTGTGGCCAGCACACCCAGGCCACTCTTGAGCAAGTCCCTCTGCCACCCTCTCCACCACCTCAATCTTCTCTCTGGCCAGGACCTGGCATGACAGTGGGGGAATCCTGTCTTAGTCCCTGGCCAGGCTTCTGCTTCAGCATCCTCAAATTTCCCTTTCCCTGTCATTAGGTTTTTTTGTGTGGTCCAGGAGGCAAAGGCTGTGATCCATTTTTGAGCTTGCAAGGTGGCCAACCTGTTCCTGCTTCAGTTTCTGCCACTTGCAGTAGGGCAGGAGGAGCCAGAGGGAACTTCATCAGCTTCAACTCTTGCTTTAAGCTCTGCAAGGTGGCCAACCTGTTCCTGCTTCAGTTTCTGCCACTTGCAGTAGGGCAGGAGGAGCCAGAGGGAACTTCATCAGCTTCAACTCTTGCTCTTCTTTAAGCTGCCCTATCCGTTGTACCTAGATGAGAAGTTCTGCTGCTAATTCACTTCTCATTTGGAACAAAGAAAGAGAACAAGTTCACAGGGGTGTCGGTTGACAATATTGTAACCTGGACAGACAGATTTCAGAAAAAGATTAGATAATTGACCATATCTCCTTTCTCTGTGACCACGCACATATTACTTCCTTGCTATATCTGTCTTCGGATGTTTTACTTAGTTGTTACATGCAAAAGCAATATATAAGACTAATCATTTAAAACAAATTATAACAATTACAATAAAAATTTCTGAACTTTCCTGATGGAAATGGTCATCTATGCCCTATTTTGCAAGGAACCTAAACTGTTAAGCCTTTCTCACCAGAGTTTTCCAAGCAGATGTTATCAAATTGATTGCATTAATCTAAGTAATAATCTCATTTATGTCCTTATTTATCTTGTTACAATGGATTTTGTTGCTTTTCTCTTGCATCTTCAAAATTAAATATTAGCTTAATAAATATTTAAATATTTAATATAATTAATAATTTTATTTGCCTTGAAAATGCTGAAATGATAATTTTCTTACAAAGTAATGTAGTCCATGGCAGTGGCTACTTGCTTGTGATCAGAAAATGTGAAGCTCAACTAGAACTACCAAATAAATGACAGTTCAATCTATTTACAAGGTCTGAGCATTCCCAGACTTTCCAATAAATGCATTTGAGTTAAGGTCAATTAAACACTCAAGAAACATTTAAAATGCATATTTTACTACATAAAAATTCCCATATTTTATTTGCTACTTAGGCAGTCAGTGAGAAATTGAAAATAAATCAATAATACAATCCTAAGCACAAAGTGAAAACATAAATTGTTACTTTGGTATATGACAGTTGGATATGTGAGCATTATGCACCTTGGGACATAGGGTATTTAAGTGCTGTTCAAATATTTGGTCTGTCAATCAAGTTACTTTGACGAGTGACAAGTTCTCAAAGTGGTAATCAACCAATATCCCAGGAAGCAATTGTTTGCTTTAGCACCTCATCTAGCGAGCTGAAGTTGGTTCAGGCAACAAAATGCCTGAACTTCCTTGAATGATGCCAGCACAGTTGTCAGACTATTAAGCATTTACCCTTAAAAATATTTCCTTATTTGGGGAAGACTTCATCAACAAAGGACAAAAAATTATAAGAGCTGTATGAACTGCTCTATCAAATACTTGTTTAAAGATACTGCTATACACAATGATATAGTAAATGTTTCTTATCTAAGCTAGACCAGAAAGAAGACAGATGCTTCAGGCAAGAGAATACAGGCCTGTAAGTTCTGCAAAAATGATGAAAAAGATAATTAAGATAATACTATGTGAAATTTTAGTCCCTTTTTGATCCTGAAAATCAGTTTAAACTACCTTGAACTACCTAATACATAAACAAAGTTTTATAACAATGTAATTTCATAAGTCCTTTCCAGAGGGCTAAATCTCAAGGGTATTGCAGACAGAAGGATCAACATTGTCAATGATCTGGACAAGGGGATTGAGTGCACCCTCAGTAAATTCGCAGACAACACCAGGGTGGCAGTGTCGACCTGCTGGAGGGTAGAGAGGCTCTGCAGAGAGATCTGGACAGGTTGGATCGATGGGCTGAGACCAACAGGATGTTTCAACAAAGCCAAGTGTTGGGTTCTGTCCTTGGGTCACACCAACCCCCTGCAGCGCTACAGGCTGGGGGCAGAGAGGCTGGAGCTGCCTGGCAGAAAAGGACCTGGGGGTGTTGGTGGCCTGTGGGCTGAACAGGAGCCAGCAGTGTGCCCAGGTGGCCAAGAAGGCCACCAGCATCCTGGCCTGTGTCAGGAACAGCGTGGGGAGTAGGGCCCGAGAGGTGATCGTCCCCCTGTCCTGGGCACTGGTGAGGCCTCACCTCGAGGGCTGTGTCCAGTTTTGGGCTCCCTACCATAAAAAAGACACTGAGGGGCTGGAGCAGGTCCAGAGAAGAGCAACAAAAGTGGTGAGGGGTGTGGAGAACAAGTCTCATGAGGAGAGGCTGAGGGAGCTGGGGTTATTCAGCTCTCTACAACTCCCTGAAAGGAGGGGGTAGAGAGGTGGGGGTCGGTCTCTTTTCTCAAGTCACAGGTGACAGGACAAGAGGAAATGGCCTCAAGTTACACCAGGGGAGGTTCAGGCTGGATATTAGGAAAAATTTTTTCACCGAAAGGGTTATCAGGCATTGGAATGGGCTGCCCAGGGAGGTGGTTGAGGCCCCATCCCTGGAGGTGTTCAAAAGCCGGGTTGATGTAGTGCTGGGAGGTCTGGTTTAGTGATGGGGTTGCTTTTTGTTTGTTGTGTGGGTGTTTATTTTTGTCAAAATTAGGTTGACGGTTGGACAAGATGATCTTTAAGGTCCCTTCCAACCTAGAAGATTCTGTGATTCTGTGATTCAACAATGGGCAGTTTCTTCATAAAACATAATAAAATAATGTTAATCGCTGCAAATGCATTGAAAATTTGCACAGAGTACTGGAAATACTTAGAAATAATTTTTAAATAAAAACATTAAATAATTATTTATATATTCATTATATTCATTATAGGGCAATGTTTTAACGGAACGTGAGCAGGCTTCTAGTTTTTAATACATCAAAAAATATATTCTTCTCAAATGTGAGCCAAGAGCCAAATATCTTTTCAACTCTCAGTCACACCTGGACTACAGAGTCCATACTTGATGTACTACAGGAACGGAAGTAACATTTGCTCCTGTACCACAGAGCTATTGTGCCTACAGGTTTGTTTTAAATGCATAGATTACATTTTTCTCTTAATCTCTGATGGGTTCAGTTCACAGACATGTAGAAACTGTTTGTCCCCTTCATCGCTACAGAACAGCTATTTCCTGTATCTGCTGAGCGCATCATTCCTGCACACAGCCCTGATATCTGCAAACGTGTAAAGGTACAGAGGATTTAATTAAAGTTGATTTCTTCAATGTCACTCTCCAACTTAGGCTTTTAGCTAAGCTTTTAGCTCCCTAAGCTGTTCTTGGACAGCTAAAGGGAGTAACAGTGGGGGTCATAATCTAAAGTAATTACACGGACAGGTCAAAGAAACATTACTGGAATGTGCGAGGCACTGACCTATGGCTCAGTCATGTGGAAAGCAGCTCTGTATCCCTTGACATCCTCAGAAATATAACATAATATATCCAAAAAAAAATATACATTATTGTTTTCTATTTGCTTTAGTTGGCCCAAAGCATTTTCCGAGCCGTGGACTAGCCTCATATACTGCAGATGAACAAGCAGAATAGCACATCTGAGCATCTGCTCCTCTAATCCAAAGCGTCGCAGTGTTTGGTGGTGAAACTTCCTGGAGCTTTGTGGGGACTGGATCCCATGAAGGAGGCTCAGAAGTGCCAGAGATGATGAAGTGAAAGGCAGCTGGAAAGGCATGACCATACAGGCACACCTGAGCAGCAGGGAGGCTCGCATACCACCGATGGCATGAATTCATGCAACAGAAGAATTTTGGAGGGACCAAGTGCAAACAAAGTCAGGACAGAAGAATTTGGTAGGTTAGTGAAGGATTGGGAAGAAATGTACAATATATGGTGACACAGCAAGAAAAGGAGAGGAAACTCCTGGGAACACATGGTAGGACTGAGGCAATGGGTGAGGGAGAGGAGCAGACTAAAATGAGTAAATAGGCAAACAAGAAGACTGACCTAGGACTGCTGCAAGGGAACCTACAGTAATTTGTACCATAGTTTCCTGCAACTTAGGAAACATTAGTTAGTAATTATGTTAGTAATTAATTAGTTCTTCCTTACTAACCTGTCCTCCACTGCCTCTGCCCTATTCAGCCACGCTGAGCAGATGCTGCCCTACAGGCTGGGCTGGACATCAGCGTGACATCAAATCTCTGGCCGGTACTAGCGTGTTCTCCAGCCATTTCTGTGGGGATATGGTGAATATCTGTTTAATGCTAAATTAAGCACCAGTCCTTCTGTGATGTGAGTGCACTTCGCAGTTTGCCTGAGCTGCATTAATAATTACTCTTCAATTGTGGTTAGTCAGCCATCTGTCTAACAATTTCAAAAGCATTAACCACACCACTTTTTTTTCTGATGTGGAGTAATGTCAAATGCTTTGCTGAAGTCAAGAGATATGTCCCCTTTATTCCTCTTTTCTATGAAGCTTATTATCTCATCAAAAGCAGACACCAAGTTAGCTTGACATGATTTATTTTTAAGAATCCATACCGCCTTTCTGCATTAATCTCTTTTAAAAACTTGCAGACTGTCCACCTCATTGTTTGTGCTAGTACTTTATCTGCTTCTTTTGGCCTGTGCCTAACAAGATTTAATTTTTTTCATTCCTCTTTCCTAAAGATAAAAAATTTTAATTGTTGCTCTGTTCCACTTTATCTCTAGATTACCAGTTAAACTTCAAATTGAGTGCTGGCCAGCCCTCCTGCTACCCAGGTAAAACGGATGGATCAAGGCTGGGCTTGAGGGATCCCTGTCTGTGCCTCAACTGTATCATCATAACAGAAACCTCTGACATTAGTTTGTCCCCCACTGCTACAGAGAGGTCTGTTCTCTGCTGATTGCTGTACCACACTCCGGAGAGTATACTGCTATCTGACCAACAGTTTCTGTCTGTTAAAGGACATCTTTTTCTCAGTACTCTCATCCTGACACCGTTTAACATTGTTGAGTGAAATTCATTACAAAAAGAGAAATATAATCCAGATAAGGATGGCCAGCAAAGCTCTGTTCACCCTGGACGAAGCCTAGAAGCTTCAGGGCAGCTGTAGCCATACCTCAGCGTTTCTTTCACCAAGAACAGTACTACCCTACTCCAGTTTTCATGCACGAAGTGATTATCCCATCCATAGGAGCTCAGGTCTTCATTTCCTATGTCTTGAGTAAAGACAGATGCAATTTTACTATGAACTTTAGGGTTTAGTTTAAGGTGCCAGTAATTCTAGACTCTCGGACTTCAGGGGCTGAAGTCAGGCAGGTGCAGATACTGAGGAGACAGTAAAACCTGATTTGAATACAGGATAAAGCTACCCAAGATAAGATACAACTACATCATCAAATTCTAATGGGAACCCGCATTATCCATCATCTCTGTCATATTATTTCTCAACATGGACAAGAGAACGGAAGGTATTTCTGGCAAGATTTATTTTTACTTGAATGGCAGCTAATTTGTCATATAAACTGATCTCCAGAGCTCTATGATGTCCAGTGTATAAAAGAAAGTCAGTGACTCATTTTAATCAGCTGAAAGGGATGGCACTTTTAATGATGCCAGTATATTAATACCAATATTTTTATTATTCAAGGGACATAAGGCAGAAGAAAACCACATCTAAGCTGACATTTCAACATTAAAGAGACATGACTGTGGAATTTTGGCTGTCTGAGAGACAGGCTGTAGCAAATAACGGCAGAATGCTACATATTGTATTATATTATAGTCTTTTCTCACTGGTGGCAGATTCAAGGCTTCAAAAATGAAATAATTGTAAGCTAAAGCCAGATAAAAATCTGTCATCATTTTGGGGCTGGTTTAATTGTGAGATTCACCATATTGTTCTCTAGTCTTCAGCATTGAATAAAGCAAATGAAATAACATTAATTCAATCAACCACAATTAAATTTCTTCATTTTTTTAATCATTGTGCGACTGCATTTATTTAATAAATAAACCTGCACTAATTGCTAGTACAATTAGAGCAATATTTTTATAACATTTATTAGCCAAACCCATTCATTTTTCTATGTGCCTCATATGACAATGTTAGATATGGCAAATTTGGGTGACAACTTCCAGACAAGAATTATCTGTCTTTTCGAGCATTTGTGATGATCCTTTTGCTCAAAACCACACCTGATCTTGATTTCCTAAAAGCTGGGCAGTGACAAAGCATACATCTAATAAATTATATTCACACATTAGAGAGACATAATAATCACAGAATCACAGAATCACAGAATCTTAGTGGTTGGAAGGGACCTCTGAGATCATCGAGTCCAACCACAAAAAAAAAAAAAAAGCCAACTAAACCCCACACTCAACACCTCACCATAAACCAATAACCTTGGGCACTAGAGCATGCCCTGAAGAGCCATGTCTATACGTTTCTTAAATACCTCCAGGGATGGTGACTCCACCACCTCCCTGGGCAGGCTGTTCCAGGGCCTGACCACCCTCTCAGGAAAGTCATTCTTCCTGATATCTAATCTAAACCTCCCCTGCCCCAACTTCAGACCATTTCCTCTGGGCCTGGCATTATTCCCTTGGGAGAAGAGGCCAACCCCCACCTCTCTACACCCTCCTTTCAGGGAGTTGGAGAGGGCAATGAGGTCTCCCCTCAGCCTCCTCTTCTCCAAACTAAACATGCCCAGTTCCCTCAGCCTCTCCTCATAGGACTTGTTCTCCAGGCCAATCATCAATACAGTAAGTTTTCAAGAAGCGAGGGTCTTCAAAAAGCCTAGTTCTCTACCTTTGTGTGAGCCATATCTGCAAATACATAAAAAGGATCAAGGCAGGTTTCACCTTTGCTTCTTACAGCCAAGTATCCAGGCAGCACTAGGTGGTCAGCAGAGCAGTGTGAAGCCAGCAAGGGCTTCTGTGGGTCATCCCCAGCCCGGCAGCCAGCTCCCTCCTGCACATGGAGGTACCTCTCCTCCAAAGCCAGTGCTCAGTGCTGGAGCTGCACAGTCTCCAGGCCTAATCAGAGGCTTGCTTAAATTCACTCCCCATATTTCCTTCCTCCCCTGTAGGGACATCTGATACCCTCGAAAAGGGGAGGTTATATTTAGGATCATGCCCTCTTACGTTTTCAGATGTTCACCATGTAATATTTATTTTAGCATTGCAGTTGTGGAAACACAGCATTTGAGCATGCCAGCAATAAAAGCTGATTCTGTTTTCCTGCAGCACATAGCCTAGGTGCATATGCATACCCCCAAGGTAAAACATCTGATGTCATTGTCCTTGAAGAGGGTCACTATGTTATCTGAGTTTGCTGTGAGCCAAAAAAAAAACCCCATGCAACCACTCCAGTGCAACCCCAAACTCAAGCTAATAAACTGAGATAAACTCTCCCGGCTGTAATTATTAGATTAATCTTGGCAATTGCACAACTTCAGGTCAGCTCAAAGAGAGCTTGCATTTGCCCAGAGTACATTTTATAAACATACTATAAAGAGGCACAATAATTAACAACTACTTTCCTGGGAAAGACAAGGGCCTTTTCCCTTACTACTCCTTGATGAAAATTCTGTGATGTCTCAATTTTCTAAACTAGCCCAATTTAACAAAAAAGCAACTTGATAAACGTTGTCTCTCCCTGTTGAATTCAGCTCACAGTTTATCTAAATGTACATTGCACTGTTAATTTTGGTGCCACAACTTGGTTTGTTTCTTAATCCACTAAGTATTTCACTTCAAAAATATTCAAGCAGCATCTGTGTTTCCTCATTCACTGAGTCTCAGATACTTAGAACAGATCAAAGGGAAAGCTACAGCTCTAAACCTAAAGCAAATTTTCAGGGTAATCTTGTTGCTCTGAGATGGATTTATTTTTTTTAAAAAAAATCTTGTCATATCTGAAGAGGCATCAGAAATCTCAAACTGCTGCGATGTTAGATAAAGCTTCAGAAAAGAACTTACCTGGTTCCTATATACAGCTCAAAACAGAGGAATTAAGGTACATCTCTTTCAAGGAATTCATCTCCCAAATCTCCTACACAGTTGGTAGAGAATGTCTCACACTCAACTAAAAGATTCAGTACAGACTACACAAATATTTTGTGAGGAAAATCAAAAGCTCAATAAGAAAAGCAAGTTAATCAGTATGCAAAATTAGCATTCATTTCTAGATTTGGGATTACAGTCCCAAAAAATGTGCATTTCAGTTGAGCAGAACATGTGGTTTTCTGAATAAAATAGGCAGTTATTCATATAATTTACAACCTGTAATTAGGAATGATGAACAATTACAGGTCTGGAACAGAAAAGGTGCCCTTAGGAAATGCCAATCTCTGATGATGGTTTTTTTTTCCCCCCAATTTGAAACATTTGCGAATAGAGAACTGTAACATGATTACAGGTTTCAGCTACAAAATTAAATTTCTAGGTGAACCAAGGAAAAAAAGCTGAAATTTCCTGCAGCATTTGCAAAGGACAATGACTGGATAACATCCCACTGGGTGCCAAGATATTGCTATGCAAGAATATCAGTCACATTTTTATATGTGTGGCAACGTGCACACTTTCTCACATCTGGACTTTAAAGGAAACACGTATCTTGAAAAGATATATGAAAGGTCTTCCATCCAGCCATCTAAATCAGCAAAGTCCTAGTGAAATTTTGGGCATTTATTTTTCTTTTTAACAGAAGTTCTACAGCTTTTCTGTTTTCATGGCCTTCTAGCAGCAAAATATTACAGTGAAAAAAAAAAACAACATTGACTGTGACAGACCTATATATTATTTGCATCAAGTATCATTCGGAAGTATTTTGCCTGATGAAAACTCAATAGTTTAGTTTTTTCTTTGTTATGTGTGCATTTTGTACTTTTCCTCCCCATGTGCATGACTGTGAGTGACAGCAATGTTATTTTGAGAAAGATGCTGACTACATGTAAGAAAAATTGATTATTTTCCCCTTTGTCAGCCTGTACAAAGAAACACCACATAACCCAAAACTGTCCAACCTATGTTTTCACTTGGTTGAAAGGTTCATGTGTGATTGCTCACCCATAGGTGCTGCAATGGTCTTGACTGGATTTGGTCTGCTCTACCTCTTTTGAGCTACCTCTTTGCCCAATTCCACTTTCCCAAATAGAATCATAGAATCGTCTAGGTTGGAAAGGACCTTTAAGATCATTTAGTCAACCTAACGCTGACAAAAACAAACAAACAAAAAAACCAACAACCCATCACTAAACCATGTCTCTAAGCACTACGTCAACCCGTCTTTTGAACACCTCCAGGGATGGTGCCTCAACCACTTCCCTGGGCAGCCCATGCCAAGGATTAATAACCCTTTCCATGTAAACATTTTTCCTAATCTCCAATCTGAACCTCCCCTGGTGCAACTTGAGGCCATTTCCTCTTGTCCCATGGCCTGTTCCTTGGGAGAAGAGACCGACCCCCCCTGGCTACACCCTCCTTTCAGGGAGTTGGAGAGAGCGAGAAGGTGTCCCCTCAGCCTCCTTTTCTCCAGGCTGAACACCCCCAGCTCCCTCAGCCTCTCCTCATGAGACTTGTTCTCCAGACCCTTCACCAGCTCTGTTGCCCTTCTTTGGACCCCCTCCAACCCCTCAATGTCTTTTTTTTCGGTGAGTGGCCCAAAATTGGACACAGCCCTTGAGATGGGGCCCCACCAGTTCCCAGTACAGGGGGATAATCACCTCCTGAGTCCTACTCCTCACACTGTTCCTGACACAGGCCAGGATGCAGGGTTGTGCTGGAGTTGACAGCAATGCAATGCTCTAAAGATGCCCAGCTGGCTCTGCAGATGCTCGCTGGGCTACCGGAGGTGGAAGAGCCACCTGACTGCTGTGCTCAGCAAAGCCTCACCAGCATCACAGAACAGCAAGCTCATCCCAGCACTTGGCCACATTCATTGACAGCTGCTTCCCGTACCTCACAGGGCATGATACTGTGGCATGGACATGTACCATGGACCATTTAATAGCAGTCAAATCATTTGAGGAAAAAACTGACAATCATTTATTCAATATTGTGTCACATCAAAGTTTTTGAGAATCTGATTAATGCTACACGGAAGGAAGGAAGGAAGGAAGGAAGGAAGGAAGGAAGGAAGGAAGGAAGGAGGTGCTTGTTTTTCTTTTCATGTATTCACTGTGAAATTAAGTGCATAAGTTGATTTCTTGGCAGACAATTCACAGAGCCAGCATTCTGTGTTCTGTATAGACAGGTCTGTATCTGTCCAAGGCAGAGCCTCTCTCGTATTTCCCTCTGACTGCCTGGCTGACAATTAAAACTTGCAAGGCTGGAGCTGACTTCTTAGTGTTCTCTCCCATCCTCATGCAGCAGCCACTCTCCTTTGACAGAGTGCCAGCAGAATGACCAAATGCCAACTGTGACAGGACCATTGTCACACCAAGGCTGATGTTTCTCATGCTGCTCAACATCATCTCTTTCCTCCTGGTACTTCTCATCTCTCCTCATTACCATTGTCTTCACATATCAGCCATCCAGGCAGGGCTTGCTCTGGGCTTGTACTGTGCCTCCTGATACTGAGTTCTGATCTATTAACAATGTTCCAACTAAGTAAAATATGTTGCAGACAATTCGATCCAACTGATCAAAAGTGCTTTAGACACTCATACCAACATCCTATAACACTTGACAGGTTGCATTTTTCATGAGAAATCTTGAAATATTTAAATGATCTTGCAGGATACAGAACATATGCCCAGAGGTCCTGAGGACCATAGTTACCAGTACCTCCAATACAGCCTAATAATGCTCGCCTCCTTTGCAGAATTTGTAAGAGACTTACTGGCTCTTAACCAGTTGGTCCAGTGTCTTAACATACAAGGAACTCCTTGGGATTCAAAAACACATTGAGGATTCAATGGGGCAAGACAGGTGAATTTGACATTTGTGCCCAATGAGGAGATCTGGCAGTAGCGTAGCTGAAGGACAAGGGAGAACCTTAATGAACTACAAAGTGAGAGTGGAGGACACATTGCCTGACGGAGTATACGCTAGCCCCGCTTTCCATGCACAAATTAAAAGCAGCATATTAAATATAGGACTGAAATTTACAGAAATTTCACTATCTGAGTGCAAGGTGCATGATACATGAGAAAATACATATATGATACAAACAGGGAAGCCTTGAGAGCCTTGTGGCTGACTAAAAAAACTGGGACTCAGGAAAAAGACATCTAGAGATGAAAGGTTGAATGGGACAGGGAAAACAGTGGCAATACTGGAAAAAATAAAAATCTCTATTTTCAAGAATAGAGATTTGAAAAAGCCTATTCTGATGATAAAAAAATGTTAAAGACTTCATGAAGAAAATGAAGGGCGGGTACAGGGGGCAGTGACAATGTAAAGGCAACCATGCAATACACACATCTAATTGTTTCAGATTAAAACTGAAGTATGATGTTACCCCAAAGAGGTACGGAAGGCACGGAAGATGAAGCCACAAGGCTGGGAATGAATATACCCTTCCAAGAAAGTTGGTGATAAAAAGCATTCAGGAGACCTTACAGAGCTAGCATGATTAATTTATGAAGAAAGACTGGACTTACTAACCTGACAAAGGGTAAGTGACAGCAACAGTGGGAGGCTGAGGGTGACACATCTCTACATATTTAAGAGAGTGTAAAGGCTGCAGGATAAATCCTGTGCAACCCAACATGAAGCTTGAACTGATGTGAGTGTGAAGAGAAATTCTTATTACTGGGTAATATTTTTTGACTGACCTAACATTTTCATGGGAGAAAACAAAATGCTTTTTTTTTTTTTTCTTCAAAACCCTATTACTATTACAGAAGAACAGGAAATTCCCACAGATTCTGTGTTACATGCAAATTTTACAAGCTAACATGCCTCAAGCAAGCCACAGGGGTGAACATTTCTCTCTACAGCATTACTCAGTCCTGATCTCATAGTACGTTTTAGAGGACAAGTCCAGCCTTTTGTGCAGTGGATCTTTAGAGGTGAAGCATTTTTAGAGGGCTTGCTACTGGGAGAGTGAAAAGAAAAACTGCTCGAAACACAAGACTGTACAAGAAATCACTCACTGAAAGCAGCCCAGGAAGGAAGATTTGAACAAATGTGAACAGTCTAAGTAAAACAAAATAGCTAGGAAGATGTATTTTGGCATTTCCCTACTCCTTCTTTTGTTTTCCTTCTTCAGTTTCCCTTTCTGCATCTTTTATTTGTTTCTATTTCTCAGTTTTTCTTATCTCATTTTCTTTTATTTTCCTAATTTTCTCTCTTCTCTTGTCTGTTTTCTCCATGTCTCTCTAGTACTACTTCTCTATTCTTACTCACCTAACTCACTAGCCATCTTCCTGTAGGCCCTATGCTCTGTCATTTAATTTCTCCTCATGGAGAGATGTTTTGTATGAACAATGACATTATGAGCTTTTTACTCACCTAACTCACTAGCCATCTTCCTGTAGGCCCTATGCTCTGTCATTTAATTTCTCCTCATGGAGAAATGTTTTGTATGAACAATGACATTATGAACTTTTTATTTTTTTTAATCAGTACATTTCAAAGGACTGTACCAAGGTGGTCACTAAGTATTTCCAACTCACACATTGGCAAACAGAAGCACGGGGAGAATTGGTCTGCACAAAGCTGATGGTAGCAAGTAAAACTTGTGTCTTCTGAGTAAAATTTATATGGTTTTAGTATAACCAATACTGCCTCTTTACCTTCACTGTCTGTTTCAAATCCTTCCATCTCATCAGTTGCTCTCCTTTTAGTCTCCATATTTTCTTCTTCCTCAAAAATTTTCTTTTCCCTTTCAGGCACCAGAAATAGTGTTACACATGTACATACATACATATATATATAAAGATACATTTATATGTGATATTGCTATATTCCCACAAGTAGCTTAATAACTGGACAACTGTGGTGAAAAGGAGATTGGCAGTAAGGCATCAGTCACATGAAATAATGACTTGAGCATTTAGCAAAACCATGACAGAAATAATAAATAGCTGTTCTATATGTGGGCTTTTTTTTATTAATCCATTTGATCTTGGGATATGATTTTTCCCCTGGTTGTCATTTAACCAATCATTTTAATCCTATGTGCTGCAGTATTGGTTTCTTAATTGGAATTTAAAATGTACTGCATCTAATGCCTTCTCTTTAATTTCTCATTAGTAGTTACGCTAAATATAAGCTGTGAGACTTGTTTCATTTGACCTAATTTTCAGGTTTTCTTTCCTATTATTAGAAATTGTTTGCCTGAAATACTAGGTCTCTACTTTCCATAATAATTAACAACATTTTCTTTGTATGCCTTCTGGATTTTAGTTGTTCTTGCAAAGAAACTGTGTCACTTAGTGCCTCGTTGCCCATGTCAGTCACATATCTTCAAGGGCTGGGATAAGGGAAGTTAATATTCATGATTATCTGCTTGCAAAGAAACTGTGTCACTTAGTGCCTCATTGCCCATGTCAGTCACAGGCCATCCAGTGTCACATATCTTCAAGGGCTGGGATAAGGGAAGTTAATATTCATGATTATCTGTGATGTTGTCTACCTTGACTTCAGCAAGGCTTTTGACACAGCCTCCCAAGGCTTAGGTAAGCTTAGGAAGTGTGGGTTAGATGAATGGACAGTGAGGTGGACTGAGAACTGGCTGAAAGACAGAACTCAGAGGGTCATGATTAGTGACACAGGGTCTAGTTGGAGGTCCATAACAAGTGGTGTTTCCAGGGGTCAGTACTGGGTCCAGTCCTCTTCAATATAAACATCAATGACATGGATGAAGGGATGGAATGTCCCCTCAGCAAGTTTGCTGATGATACAAAACTGGGAGAGGCAGCTGACACCCCAGAAGACTGTGCCACCACCCAGTGAGACTGTGTTTCCAGGGGTCAGCACTGGGTCCAGTCCTCTTCAATACTTTCATCGATGACATGGATGAAGGGATGGAATGTCCCCTCAGCAAGTTTGCTGATGATACAAAACTGGGAGAGGCAGCTGACACCCCAGAAGACTGTGCCACCACCCAGTGAGACTTGGACAGACTGGAGAGTTGGGCAGAGAGGAACCTGATGAACTTCAACAAAGGCAAGTGTAGGGTGCTGCACCTGGGGAGGAATAACCCCCTGCACCAGGACAGGGTGGGGGTGACCTGCTGGAGAGCAGCTCTGAGGAGAAACACCTGGAAGTCCTGGTGGACAATGGGATGACCATTAGCCAGCAATGGGCCCTTGTGGCCAAGAAGGCCAAGGGCATCCTGGGGCGCATCAGGAAGAGTGTGAGCAGCAGGTGGAGGGAGGTCATCCTGCCCCTCTGCTCTGCCCTGGGGAGGCCCCATCTGGAGCACTGGGTCCAGTTCTGGGCTCCCCAGTTCCAGAAGGACAGGGAACTGCTGGAGAGGGGACAGCAGAGGCTACAGAGATGATGAGGGGCCTGGAGCATCTC
>NW_015090976.1:1117627-1183181 GCF_001431845.1 Calidris pugnax | reverse complement strand
CTGTGAGGGTGGCAGAGCCCTGGCAGAGGCTGCCCAGGGAGGTGGTGGAGTCTCCTTCTCTGGAGACATTCAAACCCCACCTGGACATGTTCCTGTGGGACCTGCTCTGGGTGGCCCTGCTCTGGCAGGGGGTTGGACTAGGTGATCTCTGGAGGTCCCTCAGCATAGCACAGCATAGCATAGCATTCTGTGATCCATTCAAGTGGGAATAGTTTAAGACAGTAACACAATCACATTGTAACTGAGAGTAGATCTGCCAAACTTTGAAACCTGCAAGGTTTAATATCCCCTTCAACAGCAGGCAGGCAATTGAGCCTGAAGTCTGAAAAGCAGAGTCCCTGAGATCTGGGGAACTTAGGCGGAAGGAAAGCACACGCAAACAAGAACAGATGGTACACTCCCTCATTCCCAGAGTCCTTTTTAAGACCAGACAGAGGAAAAAAAAAACCAGCAAAAAAGCTGTGATAAGGGGCAACAGTTTTGAACTGATAAACGATAGATTTAGCTTGGATTTAAGGGAGAAATTCTTTTTTAAGTCACTAGAACAGGTTTCCCAGAGAAATTGTGGATGCCCCGTCCCTGGAAGTGCACAAGATCAGGCTGGATGGGGCTTTAAGCAACCTGGTATAGTGGAAGGTGTCCCTTCCCATGGCAGGGGGGTTGGACCAGATTATCTTTAAATGCCCGATCATACCAATCATTCCCTTGAAGCTTCATTCCAGTGTAGATCGAGTCTGTACAGGAAAAACCACATTGAAACATAACTTTAAGTACATTAATGTGCTTTGCTAAATAGCTATGAAATTAAAAACCTATTAAAGATAAACATGGGTCTACATGGTTTTCTTAACTAAATTCTGAGTATGGTGAATTGCATATATTTGCTTATACACGCCCTTTTAATTGAGAGCTTTTATGTTCTTCTTGCATGTACAAGTTTGAAGTGTTGATTATATTATAAATTACCACGTACATCACCACTTATCTTTTTTTTTTTTTTTTGATACTTCATGAATAGCTTATGCCTTTCTGTGTTGAAAAATTGGACTTAAAACTCTAAGAATTTCTGGCTATAAAAGGAATAAATGACATTTTAAAATATCTTGGTTAATCAAGTCAACCTATTCGAAGATGACGTATGGCTTAAGGTCATTCTTCTTCAAACAGTTTATTTAGCAATGGTATGGCTTAAGGTCATTCTTCTTCAAACAGATGTATTTAATTCAGGAAGGAAAAAGTTTATTTAGCAATCATTTTCATTTCATTAGCTCTAGCTCAAAATCTTTTAATCATTAGGGTACATAATGCCTTGGTTTTCAAGGTTTGGGCTATTTAGTTATTTCCTGTGGACTACAGCTGTATGCCTGTCAAATCAGTGTTAAAATATCTAAGATTTCACAGCAAAAGCCTGATATATCAAACAAAGCCCACATAGAAACAAGTGGTTTTTCTGACTTTTTAAAGAGCATTTCTAATCATGCAAACATTTATGGCTTCACAGTGGATCTCCTATGCACCCAAGCAATCTTGTCACTTAAGAAAACCCATTACAAAATGACATAACTTGCTTTTTATTGTGGCTGGTTGACTTCAGTTGTCACTAGTATGATCAACAATTTCTTAACCTCTAAAAGGAGTTTTCCACTATCATTTCAGACAGATCCTAGACCATGAGAACCATAACATGAATGGAAGCACTCTACTGTCATATGCATTGTTATGAAGTCATATGTTGCAAAAGGATCCGTATTTGCTCAGAATTTCAAGGCACAATAAAAAGCCAAGTTATAAACAGGTACTGCTGATAAAAAACAGAGTTATCTGAAAGATATATGCAATAATTCAGCTTAAGAACTACTGCACTGTGACTGAATAGCAAAAGCTCTGGAAAAAAGTTTTTGTATGGACTGTTTTTCTATATCTATTCTATAGTTGCAGAGACAATTAGAAATGAAAGGATTTTAATAACACAAATTAACATAATGTTTAACATTTGTTTTAATTTTTCAGGGAGAGATAATTTAAAACCTATTATTTTAACTACATTTCATATTACCTGCCATTGGAGACAATGCCCAGGAATCAATAACACCAATTTCTTGACAATACAAGTTCTAATGAAAAATGGTTTATTGCAATAAAAGTAGTGAATCTTCATGTATTCATTTCCATTCTAGGAAAATGCAAACAGACATTAAAATAAAAACCAACTTGATCCTTTCTCCTGGGTGTTTTTCTAAACCAATGATTCATTCTGGAGCATACCAAGTGCTCCAGCATACCAACACTCGACTGCTGAATTGCACAGTTAAATCCCACAGTCAGAAAATGTTTAAACTAAAGTTGAATATAGTCTTAATTGTATTCTAATGTATGGAAGCATTACACTAACAATCATTTTTTGACCACCTGTTTTTATCACGTTTGTAAAGTTGTTGGCCTTCCATACTATTTTTAACATAAATGGTGCTTTGAGACATAACACATCATACCTTTTAGGCTGCTGTAGACACTTACGTGGTATTCAGAGCTGGGCAGTGTGAATTCCCTCACTTGAGATTATAGGTTTTGTGAGAAATCGTGTGAAAGAACAGAAAAGCATTCCCCTTTCTATATGGAATCTGGACAAATCTATGGTCATACAGGGACAAGCCAGCCCAGTACAGCACTTGCTCCAGCCATTTGCTGCTTGAGACTTACACAAGAGGGATGTCTGGAGAGCACAAGGCCTGGAACACCCCTGCCAAGGGGTATGGCATCAACTCCTCTCCTAGGGTTCTCCTACCTTACACACCCTTCTCTTTTGTGCTGGCACAAGCATTTGTGAAGCTGTGCTGTGATCAAAAAGTGAACTTTGGTTGAACTGGAACTGGCCAAAGAAAAAAAGGTTAGTTTTAACCTGAAAGGGACAGGCACATGAGCTGGAGGAAGGACTGGTGACAATGTCCAGACTACGATGCACTGATGAGTTCCCAGAACTACTTAATCACAGTGCAGCCATAAGAGATTCAATATTTTCTCATTAATGCAGTATCATTTCTGTGTAAGCGTCTACTTATTAGACAGGTAAAGGTAATCTTGAGTTATACCTCCATGCAAAACTGAAATTCAAAGGAACTGTCATCATCGATAGCCATGACTGTAGGTGCTGGGTAGGAACCTGGGCTTAAAACTCTTCTCTGCCTGCTTCAAATGGCTATCTTCTGCAGCTTTGTTAGACTTCTCTGCAACCCCAGCTCTTTACAGCTTCCAACCGTGAAATCCGGATGCAACTTCGAGTAGATACTAATCTTATATCTACATCCATTTCTTTTTTGCACATATATTCTGGATAGTTATTCAAAGCACTGTCCAGTCTTCCTGATTTTCAAGCCAAATATGAAACCCCTTTTCCCCCTTCTGGCTTTATATTTGATAGTGTACTCATACCTTTGAGGTCACCTAAGGCTGAGCACGTTTTTTTGAAAGGCTACAATGGTTGTCTTCACTAAATTAATGGAAAGAAATGAAAAAACTCCATTAGTCAAAGCGCCAGAATTTCTTATTAAATGCTCTGCCTTGTTGACAGAAAATGAGCACTACTGCAAGAGGTTGGCTTAAAAATCTAACAATAATTGTTTGAATTCTAGAATATCAATGTAACACATACAGTATTAATGCATTAGATGTGACAGAGACCATACACAGAAGGTGGAGACTGAATTACAATTAAGTTATAAGGCAATAAATGGAAGGTCAAATTTTTCTCTCTCAGCTTACACCAGCATCTTTCACTACAGTGACAGTGCAGAGGTATAGACTGAAACAGAACAGTTTAAGATGTGTCCAGAAAATAAGTTTTTACATTTCTATACGACTAGAGGTTATGCATGTCTTTAATTTTAAATGCTGAAGGAATTCTTAGATAATCTAGCTTTAAATTCTGATTAATAAGGGCCACTGAATGATCCTCTGTCTGTTATCGTCCATACTATAAGTCACAGCATCCAGCTCTGAAATTATTTCTAAATATACCCAATGGACAGAGTCTAAAATTAGTCCAATCATCCACCCTGTAAGACATTCACCACTGTGATTTAGAGTGATATATTTCAGTCTTTCCAAAACTATGTGGACTCAAAAAACAATTAAAGAAAAATATAAATAAAGTATGATCAAAGGCTACACATCATTGTGGCAGCTGGCATGCTGGTTATCAGAGTTGCTGAAGACTTTCAGGTTAACTGCCATCTTTGGTTACTACAGAACATCTATCCTCTGATGTTTTCTCTTCTCCAGTGGGAAAAGTGGGAGATCCCTGAACATCTTGCCTCCACCAAAAATAGGGAGCAATTCTGTGACCAGATGATCAGAGCTGATTGCTCTTGGAGGAAAGGAAGAAACTGTCTGTAAGAAGGGAGAAGAAAAAAAAAAAAATCAGATCCAAAGTCACTAGAGGAATTTGGGAATGCTACAAAAGCATGAAGGGCATGTTGGAGAGATCAAAGAAACCTTCAAAGGCTGGCTAGGGCATCAAACTTTCTGGCTGCTTATCCATATCCTCACAATTTTGAGGTTTGCTCACAAGAGCACTAAACTCAAAAGATTAATACTAGACAAGCAGTGCAAGCACAAATCTGGGTCCAAATTTGGCAAGTAACCAGCCAAAAAGCAGGCTTAAGCAAGGAATCCTATGCAGAGGTAGAGGAAAGGCAGAGCACAGATTTGGATGAAATAAACCCTGCTGCTTTCACCAAATAGGCAAGCTGGAGCTGGATTTTCCCACACACATACCTGCAAAGATGACAGTGATTCAAATGCAAGTGTTTTGTGGTCCAAACGAGCATTAGCAATATAAAGCAAACTGAACAGTTAGTCTGTTATTTCTTCTGAATATTGCAGATGCACAATGGCAACCGAAAGGAATTGGACTATACTTTGAAGCTTGTATTAAAGGCAGCTCAATATGGGCAAGATTTCACTCTTTTCCACAACAATACATTCAGAACTAGAACTCCCGTAAATATCGTTGCTGACACCACCCATTGTAAATCATAAAATCCACAAGTGGGTAGGACACCTCACAGCTGCTGATGAAATTATCCGTCATTATCTACTGACTAGTAAGTGGACCCTAGAACACAGGCAGGCAACCTCTCTCTGTTGCCAAAACAGCTTTCTGTGGTTGGTCATATTAAAAACACAAGCAACCAAATCACCAAAGTGATTAATTAAATCCAATAAAAAGCAATATAAAATAATTTGTGACCCTGAAAGGAGCAGAATCCAAAGGAAAGCCCAGTTACGAAAATCTAGTACACCCTCAGACACCTAGACATAAATGCAGGTAAGAGGACAAGTAACTCAAGTCAGCTAAAAATCATTCAACTCAGCAGAATATTTTTGAGAAAATAGCCTTGACTTACTCTTATTGTTACGTAAAATAACTGTAAATTTTAAACTGTAGTCTCTGACAATGAAGCCTTTTGTAATTTCAAGTTACAAACTGATAAAAAAGCAAGAGGGGAAAAATAAACCTCAGGAAATCCCAAGACCCTGCAAGCACCACCATCAAAACAGATATAACAACTCTGTCCAGCCAAACTGAGAGGGGAATTGCTGAAGATCTTGCATTTCTCATATTCAAGAAATTCCACTAGGCCACCTGAGGCTCTTCATGTTCTCTCTGAAGAACTCAGCAAACAGCCTTCAATAGTTATCTGAAGGTAAGAAAAAAGCAAATAGGGACAAGAAAGTGACAAGAAAGATCTATGTTTTGTGATAACCTGAAAAATTAATCTTTGTTGGCCTCTGTCAATATGTTGCAAGAGGCAGAGTTCCCTATCGCAGCTGATGATGACTTCATTTAAATGAGCAACACCAGGCCAAAAAGGAAATGTATTTTGTAATTCAGAATCACAGAACTCAGTAGTTTTCAACTTTCAATGGTAAGACAAGCTAATGGTAGAGTTTAGAGCATGAATTAGTAGTTTCTGTATTGCAGTACTTAGACTGGCTGAATTTATCACATCAACAACATAGGTGTTTTAAGCATCACTAATGCGAATGTCAACCTAGTTTCAATAAAAGGCTAATAATAGTGAAAAACTCCCTTACCATTGGAGAGAAGTCCAAATTGCTATTTTCCTTGGAGATATACTCAAATACTTCCAAAACAACACCATATCTCCAGCAATGAGAATGTAACACAATCTTTTATGACTAAACAAAACACATTTCTTGGAACATGGCTACGAGTTGTCTCGAGGTAACTTGAAGATCTCTGCCTACCAAATCACAAATCCTCATCTTTTCTTACCAGAGTGGGATGGTTAAGCACACTTGTTTCCACAGTTGACTGTTAAGATAAAACATGTCTCTTCTAGTCATGTAGTAATAGGATACAGTCAGAAATATCAAGGCTAGAGTCAGTATATCAGAAAAAATCATGATGCAGAGCACAAATAAGATAGGTAAAGCTGTCATGTCACCATGTGTGTGTCTCAGGCAAGTGCAGAAATCTGCTCCATACGTGAACTTGTGTGAGGCCCAAACTCAGCAATATTCCACGGGAGAATAGGACACTCCAAAGGAAATAAGCTAAAATACAACAAGATTTATTTGTATTCCTGAAATTTCTAATAGTAAAGACAGATATACAAGATGGTGCAGAAGGATTACTGAAAACCCAGGTTCCACAAGTACAATTTCAATATTGTCAAGGTATCAGCCAGTATTTCTTCTGGCTCATGTTTATCCAAACTAACAATAAGTACATAGAAACACTGTCCATTTATCTAGTCTGTACTTCATCAGCTTGTCTATGAGGATGATAAAAGTCTAGCTGAACTCAAGATAAAAAACATCCACTACTCTTCCCTCATCCATCAAGGCCAGTCACCTCATCATAGAAGGCTATCAGGTTGGTTAAGCATGATTCACTCTTCATAAATCCATGCTCACCACTCCCAGTCACCTTCCTGTCTTTCATATGCTTGCAAATAATTTCCAGGATTAGTTGTTCCATCAGCTTCCCAGAGGTCAAGTGATTCTGACTGGTTTTTAGGTTCCAGACCCTCCTTGTCACCTGTTGTGAATGAGTGACATTTACTCTCTTTGAGTTTCCTTTGATTGCCCCCCAATCACCATGACCTAAGATTATTAGTCTTATCTCTTCCTAGCAGTCCTTCGTCCTCAAGCATGGTTCCATGGTCATAAACCCCAAATCTATGCTGTCAACAGTGGCTGTGCAGGCAGCTGTTGCTTTCAAGATCTTCTGAAGCCCTTAGCCTTCACTAACAGGATCAAGGAGAGACCACTCATGCCCTTGAAAGTCACCCCAAAACCATGCAGTCTTGTCCACATCAAACCATACACTCCTTGTCTCTTATGGCATAGTCACTGGTGCCCATGTGGAAGATCAGCAGACAGTAACAGTCCAAATCCAGACAAGCCTCTGGAGTCTCTCCACAACATTCTGGATCCAAGTCCCAAGCAAGGAGCAAACTTCCCTAGACAGCGCATCAAATCAGCCAATGTTGGCCTCCATCCTGCACGGCAGGGAATCACTCACAACTATCCCTTGACACTTCCTCCTGATGCCATACAGCTCCCAGCCCCTCATCTGCAACCAGGACACTGAATATGGTCTGTAGACACAGATCCACAGGCAGACAGGAACTATCCTCCATTGCCACAAAGTCCTAGCCTCCACCATCAGGGGAACCTCCATTTCCCAACATAAGTATGGGCTCCTTCAGTACCTCTGGGAGTGGTCAAGCTTTTGAACCTGCAGGATGTCATAGAAGATCTGGTCAATCTCCTTTTCAGCATCCCCACTGCCACACAGCACGCAGACCTCCTGCAGCTCCACACTTGGCAACACAGACTCCCTCCTCAGCACACGCCTCCTGTGGGCAAGGAGCCCATCTTCCCAGCCCAGCCTGAGGCATCAGGCTTCCCCACTGCCCCAGGCCTGTGGGGCTGCATCCTCCCTCCAGAGTTCAGTCTGGGTCAAGGCCTCTGCTGTGACAGGGTACTCACTGCTCTGCGTGTTGGAAACCCTGCACCACCACCCACCACCACCGAGCACAGGCCGTTTCTAGCACCCTCCTGTCATAGAATCATAGAATCATTGAGGTTGGAAGAGACCCTTGGGATCATCGAGTCCAACCATCTCCCCTACTCCACAAAGTCCTCCCCTACACCATGTCCCTCAGCACTGCATCTAAACGGCCCTTAAACACAGCCAGGGATGGGGACTCCCCCCCCTCCCTGGGCAGCCTGTTCCAACGCCCGACCACTCTTTCGGTGAAAAATTCCTTCCTAATGTTCAATCTAAACCTCCCCTGTTGGAGCTTGAAGCCGTTCCCTCTCGTTCTGTCACTAATTACCTGTGAGAAGAGACCAGCACCAACGTCTCTACAGTGTCCTTTCAAGTAGTTGTAGAGCGTGATGAGGTCTCCCCTCAGCCTCCTCTTCCTCACACTAAACAGCCCCAGCTCCCTCAGCCGCTCTTCATATGATTTGTCTTCTAGGCCCTTCACTAGTTTCGTCGCCCTCCTCTGCACTCGCTCCAGCACCTCCAGATCTCTCTTGCATTGAGGTGCCCAAAACTGGACACAACGCTCGAGGTGTGGCCTCTCCAGTGCCGAGTACAGGGGCATAGGTCCACACTCCTGCATCTGTTGCCTGAGCACTGTGCGTTGTCTTTGGTCTCAGAGACGTGGGACTGATGTGTGTGAGATCAAACATGGTGAGATCAAGTGTTTGTGGTGTTCAGGATCCAGTCTAACACTGGGAGAAATGTTCTGTCAAACTAAAACCAATTCCAGTGCAACTCACAATTTTACAGTGGAACAGAAAAACCCCTTCTGCAGCTAACAGGTTAATTTGTAGTTAGAGTCTTTCTTAAAACTTTTATAAATACAATTACTTTTTTTACACCATATGTAAAAGACAGAAGGCTGCAGCTAATAAATAGCATTTCTCATGCTATTCTCCGAGTCTCCTGGGGGAAGAGATGGCCTCTTCAAAGGGGATGAAATCCATGCAAGGCAAAAAGTGAAAAGAAAGCAGTATTTTTTCATTATATGCTTCCCCATTTTCACTTAGGATTTAGCAAAAATAGAGCAATCTACTGAATACAGGCAACTAAATACATGATCTCTGACTATGCTGTTGATGTCTTGGGCTTTGCTAAAATGCACATAGAAATTATCCACCAAAGAACAAAATAAATTACCATAAACATATATTGTCGAATATATAAATTTTCTTCCCAAAATACGAAAAAAATATTAAAATATTGATATTAGAGAGACATTAATCCAGGAAAATATAATAATATTTTAGAATCTTTCTACACATTTGAGAAAGTTAGTTATGGAAAAGTATCAACAGAGATGATACGGAACTGTATTTGAAAAGGCTTTTCTTATAACATTATCCCTTTTGGTGAGACATACACTTTTCTTTATTTTATTATTACATTCAGAGAAGGTCGGATTTGAAGGACTGAAGAAAACATCCAGCTCCTTCTGTGGATTCCCCAACAACCTCAGTACCGTGGTACCCCTGCTCGGAGCACCTCTTTTTAGAACCTGAATGTATTTTCAATATAGATTTTTACGTTGGCTTCCTATTGGAGGCAAACATACACTGTCATATTAATACTTTTTTTTTTCTTTTTTTTTTTTCTGTTAGCAAGAAATCTGAACTCAAGAGATCAAATTTAACAAAATTTGACACAGTGGTAAAGGTGCCAGGGCTACTAACTTCCCACAGGCCTGAAAAGAGACACGGTGGCAAACAAAGATCAAAACAGTGCAGCAATAATGTATTGAAACGCACAAAATTTAAACCAGCATATGTCAGTGGAGCCCTAATTATTGTAACAATGCAGTTATAACTGTATACTTGTATTAATTGAAATCTTAGAGACTGTACATGAAGAAAATAGACGCCCATATCCAGGCTAGATACACTACAGCAGCGCAAGGCAATAGTTCAGGTGGTTTAAGCCGAGCCACAGGGTGTCAAAGACAACCTCATCCATGCCTCTCCCACAAAAAACCTTCTTCCAGCCCCTCTCTCCTGTGCACACCAACAGTTTGAAGAAGGCTTGTGTTGTGCTGCCGGGGGTCCAGGAGGGAGCAGCGACAGGGCTCCCTCAGCTCCTGCCTGGTCAGCACAGCAACACATTGCAAAGGGTAAGAATAGCCCTTAGAAGACTGAGGTACCTGGGGTCAGGGGCTGCTTTTCCTCCATCTTTTGACAAAATGGTGATGCTCAGAGACAGTACAGTTGCCCTGGGGAGGCCCCATCTGGAGCACTGGGTTCAGTTCTGGGCTCCCCAGTTCCAGAAGGACAGGGAACTGCTGGAGAGGGGACAGCAGAGGCTACAGAGATGATGAGGGGCTGGAGCATCTCTCTTATGAGGAGGGGCTGAGGGACTTGGGGCTTTTTAGTCTGGAGAAGAGAAGACTGAGGGGGGGGGATCTGATCACACCTATAAATACTTAAAGGGTGGGTGTCAAGAGGATGGGGCTGGTCTTTTTTCAGTGGTGCCCAGGGACAGGACAAGAGGAAATGGGCACAAACTTGAATATAACAAGTTCCACCTAAATATGAGGAGGAACTTCTTTCCTGTGAGGGTGGCAGAGCCCTGGCAGAGGCTGCCCAGGGAGGTGGTGGAGTCTCCTTCTCTGGAGACATTCAAACCCCACCTGGACATGTTACTGTGGGACCTGCTCTGGGTGGACCTGCTCTGGCAGGGGGTTGGACTGATGATCTCCAGAGGTCCCTTCTAACCCCATGGGATTCTGTGATTCTGTAACACAACTGTAAATTAAAAAAGAAGATGGTGACCATAAAGCAGCATTATTTGGGGGTCCTCTGGCGCTGCAGAGCATCTCCTAACACAGAGTAACGGGCTGCTGTAAGGTAGTGTTTTCTCTTGCTGAGGTGCAGATGGGCTTCAAAATTAACATTTCATAAAACCCTCATTGAAGTTAGATACCTCACATCTTCAAATCGTTTGAAGTATCACACGGTACCACTCTGCTTGCAGTTTTAGCGTATTAAATATATAAAGTGAATATTCCTAACTCCGTGTTAATGCAGTTTCATGCCAGGAAATTTTCTGCCCTTCAAGGGTGGCAGTAGGACAATCAAATCATCTCAGGCTCAGGTATTATATATTCAGGAAAATCTAATATATACACAAAACAAGCACTTAAAAAAAAAAAGAAACCAAATATTTAAAGTGAAAAAAATACATAGTTCAGATACACAGCCACAATTCAATCTAGCACTGATGTCATGAGTAGAAAGTATATGAAAAAACTGTCTGTAGCAGTTTGCTTAATATAATCTGGAATTAAAATGTCTTAATTGAAACTATATGATTAATGCATAATTTTCCAATATTGTTGCTGATTTTCTTGTGCTTGTTAAGGCTGGCTTTCATATAAATCTTAAATGCTAAATCTCAAATTCCTGAAACATTTTCTTATCTTCAGGATTCAGGTGAACTGATCTTCTGTCAAATGGGATGTCTTTTCTAGCTTATTTTGGAGGCGCTGACATTTTGAGCTAGTTTGATTTGGAGGAATGGAAACACAAGGTGAAAGGGCTGCTCTGTCCCTTTACAGCTGGCTTTCAGACCCAAGGACTGAAAGCATAATTTTTCAAATGGCAATAAAACTTGAAAGCAAAGAGGGCAGACTGAGTCCTGACAGTTTTCTTTTGCATTCATACTGAAGAAAGAACACTTAGCATTTCACAGCTTATGAACTGATAAATCCTTTTCCTGGACTCTGAAAGGATAATTCCCTAATGTTTGTACTATTACCTCACAAAGATAAAACAACTCTTTCATATGTTCTACAATAATAACAAATTTTGACAGAATTTTAATGATAATATCATAATATTAGCTCGTCTTTGATGGACTTGTTCAGAATGGTTTAATTGTAACTACTGCTTTTTTATATGTCTTTTCAATTAACTGAAAGATTTGGCAGGCAACTTATGAACTGACATAGGAAAAATATTACATACATTTAGTCATTTGCAGATAGAGAAAAAATACACTTGAATATCTATTTCTGCAACCAGTTAAACTACTGAGTACCAAGTAGGCAAAAAACATAGCTTAAAAGATCTAAAAACACTAATGAAGAATGGGTGGACAATGTTAAAAGCTTCAAAAGCAAACAAAGCAGAAGCATGTCTGAAGAGAGGAGCAAAAAACGAATTAAAGAGGAGGAAGCACCCTGGGAAACCACATCTAGATTAGAGTATGTAATTACAGGATTTGTAGATTGGTAAAGCAATTGACCATTGCAGTGGATTAATTTTAAGTCATGAGTGAACATCAAGATGTGAAAAAGAGCTACTTTCTTTGGCAATCTTATTCTACTCCAAAGGTTGTAAGTTACAGTTTCACCTACCCAATGCACAATGCAAAACTAAAAAGGCACTTGACATATGTGTTTAGTTACTTCCAACAGATATGATATAAAGGCATTCCCAACTACATCAGACAATGAAGATTGTATTTATTTTTGCATTGTCATTTTTCAGAACTAATGAACAAACAATTACAACACCGTAGATTTAAAATTTTAAACATAACTTTAACAGCCAAATGGCCAATATTCTTTTCAGAAAGGATACTGAAAATTTCAAAATAGCACAAGGCAAAAGCTAAGAAGCTGCAGAGAAAAGGAAGCTGAAGTTAGAGGTCAACCATATATGTGGTATACAATTATATATATAAAATACACTCAGTGAATCATGTGCAGCATATGAGCTCGATCATCAATGCATCCAAATGCTGATTTCTCCACTACCTGTTCCATTTAACACAACTGTGTTCGGTCCTTTTTGTGAATGCTAATGCATAAGGAATGGCATCCAAGGACTGATCACACAGTACTTCCTGAAGGTCCAGTTTTCCCTCAACAAGACCATCGGTGAAGATGAAACCCGAGGGATTTATTGTTCAGAGTGGATGAAGACAGATACATACAAAAATACCTTTATTATAGAAGAACAATCATAACTTTATTGATCAAATTTGCAAATACAGATAGCTCAGAGGAACTTAAATGATACAAACATTTCCATTATCTGCTAAACAAATCTGAGAACTGAATTGTCTTCACCAGCTTGCTCAGGTTAAACTCCCAAGCATACTCCACAAGCTTTAAGAGACTAGATTGTATCCAGATACTTATTATTTCTCCACTTCATATGGCAAGACTCTGTGCTTCATGTGGCCTGGTCTCTCCCTCTCTCATGTGGACTCTCCCCAGTGCAGCTCACCGTCTGTTACTATCTCTTGATTTTTCCAAACAGCTTCAATTGTTCATAACTCCACAAACAAAAATGATAAAAATGAAGAGCAAAGTGGAACTGCTGTATCATATCAAAATGTGCAGAAGTTTTTTCTTAGTTTGATGAGGATCAAATGAAACCTATGTCATTGAGCACAAGTAGGCAAGTATATCTATGAAATATAGAGAAAAGATAATGGGCATTTCCCATAAGATGTTATATCAAATTTGGTAAACAAATTAATATGAGAATTCATATTTACCAATGAAATAAAATTGATACTTTCAGGTAGACTGATGAAATTCAGTAACTCAAAAAGTATAAAGTTAATTGTCCCTACTTATTTTTTTAAACTTAGAATTAATTGATAGTTCTCAAAATCAGCTCATAGTTTTAGGTAGTCCTGTGAGGAGCACGGAGTTGGACTTGATGATACTTGCTGATGTCTTGAGCAGTGGATTAATTTTAAGTCATGAGTGAACATCAAGATGTGAAAAAGAGCTACTTTCTTTGGCAATCTTATTCTACTCCAAAGGTTGTAAGTTACAGTTTCACCTACCCAATGCACAGTGCAAAACTAAAAAGGCACTTGACATATGTGTTTAGTTACTTCCAACAGATATGATATAAAGGCATTCCCAACTACATCAGACAATGAAGATTGTATTTATTTTTGCATTGTCATTTTTCAGAACTAATGAACAAACAATTACAACACCGTAGATTTAAAATTTTAAACATAACTTTAACAGCCAAATGGCCAATATTCTTTTCAGAAAGAATACTGAAAATTTCAAAATAGCACAAGGCAAAAGCTAAGAAGCTGCAGAGAAAAGGAAGCTGAAGTTAGAGGTCAACCATATATGTGGTATACAATTATATATATAAAATACACTCAGTGAATCATGTGCAGCATATGAGCTCGATCATCAATGCATCCAAATGCTGATTTCTCCACTACCTGTTCCATTTAACACAACTGTGTTCGGTCCTTTTTGTGAATGCTAATGCATAAGGAATGGCATCCAAGGACTGATCACACAGTACTTCCTGAAGGTCCAGTTTTCCCTCAACAAGACCATCGGTGAAGATGAAACCCGAGGGATTTATTGTTCAGAGTGGATGAAGACAGATACATACAAAAATACCTTTATTATAGAAGAACAATCATAACTTTATTGATCAAATTTGCAAATACAGATAGCTCAGAGGAACTTAAATGATACAAACATTTCCATTATCTGCTAAACAAATCTGAGAACTGAATTGTCTTCACCAGCTTGCTCAGGTTAAACTCCCAAGCATACTCCACAAGCTTTAAGAGACTAGATTGTATCCAGATACTTATTATTTCTCCACTTCATATGGCAAGACTCTGTGCTTCATGTGGCCTGGTCACTCTCCCCAGTGCAGCTCACCGTCTGTTACTATCTCTTGATTTTTCCAAACAGCTTCAATTGTTCATAACTCCACAAACAAAAATGATAAAAATGAAGAGCAAAGTGGAACTGCTGTATCACATCAAAATGTGCAAAAGTTTTTTATTAGTTTGATGAGGATCAAATGAAACCTATGTCATTGAGCACAAGTAGGCAAGTATATCTATGAAATATAGAGAAAAGATAATGGGCATTTCCCATAAGATGTTATATCAAATTTGGTAAACAAATTAATATGAGAATTCATATTTACCAATGAAATAAAATTGATACTTTCAGGTAGACTGATGAAATTCAGTAACTCAAAAAGTATAAAGTTAATTGTCCCTACTTATTTTTTTAAACTTAGAATTAATTGATAGTTCTCAAAATCAGCTCATAGTTTTAGGTAGTCCTGTGAGGAGCACGGAGTTGGACTTGATGATACTTGCTGATGTCTTGAGTCCCTTCTGACTCAAGATATCTTGTGATTCTTTAGTTCTGTGATATATATCATATTCAATTTAAATTCTACATCTGAATGCACATGATGTAACATTTTTTGGATGGACAAGCAGAAAAAGGCTATGATTCATGCGATATTTCTGTAATAAAATATGTAAATTTTTATGCTGTGGATCATTGCTGTTTTCATGCATTTGACTTTTACATGTTTATTGACTCAAATTAGATTTTATCACTTTTGCTATGTAAAAATTAAGAAAGCTAACAAGGATGCATTCAAGTTCACAAAGCAGCACATCTTGGCAATGCAAAAAAGTGAAAAAATAGGCTCCAGGTTATAACATTTGGTTAAGCAGTTGTTGAGGGCTTTCTAGTACGGTTTATCTGCAATATCCAGAAGAGGACCAGGTTAGAGCTAGGCAAACAATGTGCTTCATATTCAGTTGAGAAAGAAACAATCAGGGAAAAAATTAGTTTGCATTCAACCAAAACATATATTTATCAAGATTTTTAACTAAAATACTTTACATCCTGCAAAAATTATTTAGGGATAAACCTGTAAGATTTTATTTGACATGAACAAAGTATCTTGCTTCATGATTAGACCGATCTAGGTCACTATGTAATTTTTGCTTCTTTAATTTTCCTAGTCAGTGAAAAAAACTCTCCAGTTCTAATCAGACTTTAAAAAAAATGCAGACATAAGAAAAAAAATTAAAGACTTTATCCCCATTGCTTCTTACTAACTTCAGTTTACACAGATGTACTGTATGAAAAATCATGCCAAATAGGATGACCCAATGTGCCTTGCCAATATGCAAATGTATTTAAATAATAGTTCTATACAAATAATTCCTGTACATCAAGAAGTCTAGACATATTCCTTCAGGAACATTAACTACCGGAAAAAATATTTCAGCAAATATGTAAATCTGATTAATTCTCCAAAAGATACATTTGAACATATACAATGTCTAGAGCTCATTTTATATTATTCTAAAAAATTCTTCTAAAATCTACTTCTGATGTACATGACATCTCACTGATTAAGAACGATGGAATGGGAAAAAGAAAAACCACTGGTAATCAAACAGAAATGCCATCGCGGAGACATCAACTTTATTTGACCCCAATTTTTAAATAAAAATAATCCTATTACAATCTACAGAATATTAAACTTTGTTTGCTCGATTCTTAGAACTTGCTTTTGTTCACCTACCTGCATTCCTACAAATAAGGACAGCTAGTTCAGTGAAATCTGCACACTGATCTGCAGTCAGACCTTAACTTCTTGAAAGTAAAAATAAGAAAGATTCAGAACCTCTTTTCCACTGTTTAAAGACGCATAACAATCTTTGTCAATTTTAACAGATAATATGAGTAATGCTGTTAATGGTGAAGTAGAAGATATAAGAAAATAACTTTTTCAATCAATTGTTCTAATTCTATTTCTTGCCTTCCTATTAGATTTTATGCTCTTTATAACCTCCTTGATAAGTGTCTTGAATTGCAAGGGAGAAACTGCTTCAAGACCAGAAATAGAAATCTGAATATGAGAGAAATAAAATTGTCTGGTTTCCATGAGGTTTGGCAGAAAATGCACGGACAGAAAATGTATACATATTTGCACATTTACTTTACATACACAATGAACATGATTGCAGTTACCAGCCATTAATTTATCAAACTGATCATTTGTGCAGCAGATCGTTAGTGAAACATCATCAAGTTATAAAAGCAAATTCACATGCATCTTTGCATGCACACTTGCATGTCTGACCTTTTAAATAGCAGCCCCTATTTTTACTGTGATTTACATGTCATGTAGATGATCATCAGCTACTGGGGTAGAATCTTAATGACTGAAGCTTGCTCAAGAGTAGTTTATATACAGTCAGTGTTCACCAGGGTAGGGTTTGGCCCCACCAGTGCATGTTTTTGCTGGTTCACAAAAGGATCGGGGACAAAGGGATTCAAGAAGCAACAGAAGTGCACATGAACCATACACATTCAAATAACCAGTGGACCAGATGATAAAAATATCAACTTAGAAAAATTTTTAAAACATACAGCTGACTAGCATGAGTTAATATCAACCTGAGCAGGAAAATAATTACACTAACATCTGGCAGTACTATAAGAACTACTCAGAGCCAGGTTCAACACAATTTTCAACACAATTCTGCTCCTGTTCTTAAGAAAGGTGTGCAAACCTTGAAAAATCAATATTTTAGGGATTGTACAACCTTTCCCAGGAAGCACAGAAATTGGGCAGAGTCCATGGAAGTCAGTCACTGATTTTGTAGAAATACAAATACCTCCTCAGCAGCAGAGTGAAAAGAGATTAGGGAATTATATTAGTCTGTACAAGAGGTCTATAGCACAGAGTGAGGAGAACAAGAACCTAATCATAAGAACACCATAAGCCACCACAGTGGCTACTGTTTAGGATACAAACAGCGCTGTCAAGACAGAACTAGTTTCTCTGCCTCACCCAAGACCCAACCATGATGCTGGTATAAATCCCTCACAAGAGCGCTGGGGGGTCAAGGGAGTAAGGAAAGAAAAACAAAGTGCTGTAAAATTTTCTGCTCACAAATACAAAGCTGGCAGTGAGGACTGGGTTTAGGTCAGGCAGGCAATTTCTGCCTACAGAGGATGGGGGAGAAAGGAGGAGATTGTGGAAACTCTTCCTAAAGACCCCAGACAAACCTCCGCAGCTCCTCCAGGAAAATTATTTCCTTTCCATCTTGGGAGAAATAACATAGGATGTCCAAATAAAGTAGTGAGAAGATATCCAGATTTTCTTATTTAGTAAGTCGACTCAGAGTGGGATATTGAAATACAACATTATATCAAGATAAACAGTACACCACCACTGACTGCCCGCGTACAGGTTATAAAAAGGCACCTATTTAGTTATAATGCAAACATGAGCCAGCCTTAGAAGCTGGTAGGGTGCACAGCAGCCTATTTGGTGAGGCTGATCTATACTGTTAGCTTTATTCTGGTTAAAGGCTCTATTAATTTAATTTGAAACATTCTGTTCCAGTGGGAACTTCCGCTCCACAGCCTCCTTCCTCCCCATCCTATCCCCAGCTCCTCCTTCTCTGGGTAACCAAAGTAAATTTTACATTTGTTATCGCAGCTAAGAAATTACTGAAAAGAAAATGAGTTCTGTTCTACCTCTAACCAGAACAGAAAATAGCAATTATACCCAGTTACCAGCTAATTTACACCGAATTTGCCCCTAACATTATCACTGGTATTGGCAATTTCATCATAAAGCATGATGCTGCTCAGAGTTTCATCTCTTTCTAAGGTAAAAGTTGACTTCAACAGCTATTTTTATCTCAGAGCGTAAAGACATGAAGTGTACATTTAACAATCACTGTTCAACTATTACACACAGCGAAGTAGGCTCTTCTGTGACATATGAACTGTAAAACTAGTCAGGCCATTTATTCCAGTGCATTATCCCTTTAGTAGAAAGTATTTTTTCTTTTACCAATACAACCAGAAAATAAGAGAAGGGATTACAAGTAGTGGAAAGGAAGAACACTAAACTTTCTTTCTTATTTCTATACAGTTGATGGAACAATAATCTCAGTGAAAATTTTTTATTATTAAAACCACAAGTGACAAAGATATATCTTTCTTGAAAAAATGTTATTTTAGAAAGTACTGTTACTCATTTATGCTGTATTATTAGTAGGTGATTAATAAAAACCCTAAATAGCTTACAATACCAAATACTTCCAGATCACCTGCATACGAGTTTATTTTTGCTATTTGAAGTAACTGTATTTTGTACTATATATTAGACAGGGCTAAAGTGGGCTTCACTATAACAGCTACCAATAAATCTTGTACACAATATATATCCCTATATATCAGATATCAACATGGATTATGATGCAGAGCTTAAAAACCCTTGCAGCTTCTGCAGAAGTAATACAATGTTATCTCTCTACAGACCTCAAGAGATCCTCAAGAATCATGGGTTTACAATATTGTCAATCCCCTGTGTTCAAAAATATCAAGTCCCCCCCCAGTTCCTAAAAAATAGACCCAAAAATAATGAGATTTAGAGATAATCAACTCTGTCCTTTATCTTCTGAAGAAAGAGCTTACAATTCTTCCTGCCAAGCTTTTTCCACAATAGCAAGGGTTATATATTTTCTAGGTAAGTTTGGCTTCTCAGAAAATAATCTGATTTCATAGCTAGGGCTCTAGGAGAAACACTGAATATTGATACACACTATTGTGAGAGCTGGTAACACAGATTTTCGTATACAACTAGTTTTTTACCCATCACCAACCTACTGAACATTCTCAGAGATGCTTTCAAGGAAAAATGTTGCATCTTCCCCAAGAACAAATATCTCCCCTGCATCGTTTCATCATGATATATGACTTCATTATACACACCCTGACTGGAAGGAGTCTTGTGGCAGCATGGCCATTGGGAAATGTCTCTGTACGCACTGAGTAGGCAGCACGAGCAGGTATAATGGCTATTAGTTTAGAGTGGTCCATCTTCTGTAGGGCAAGAAGGTCAATGCCACATCTGTAGAACTAACCCCTTGCTTCAGGGCATTAGTCCTGGGAGTTCAGTGTGGACTTTACTTGAGAGGAAACACAGCGAGCAGAAATGTTACTCCCACGGTCATGCCTTTTGTAAACTCTGTGCATTTTTACACTTCATAGTCAGGGGAGATATAGCTTTAGAGTTGTACATCTGTATTGTCAGGAGGAAAGAGAGGAGACAAGAAGGAGGACAGGAACAGGGGGAAGGAGAAGGAGGGGAATGGAGAAAGGGAATTCTGCCTCTTAGGAAAGAGATGTCAAGAAAAGGCACTTGGTCATCACTTCTCTTATCCTGTCTCAAATTGGGAGCGGATTTGCAATTTTAAAAACAGAGCTTCATGAGGAGGAACTCCTTTACTTTGAGGGTGGCAGAGCACTGGAATGGGCTGCCCAGGGAGGTGGGGGAGTCTCCTTCTCTGGAGACATTCAAACCCACCTGCACACATTCCTGTGGGACCTGCTCTGGGCGGCCCTGCTTTGGCAGGAGGTTTGGCTAGATGATCTCCAGAGGTCCCTTCCAACCCCAAACCCAGTCTGGGATTCTGTGATCTGTTCGTCTGTCATTTTGTAGGCTTACGTTTTTTGAGTGGACACTTGCAACACATCTTACATTACATTACATGTAAAAGATGGTCTGGGATTATAGATAAATTATTTTAAACACAAATATTGTAAGATATTGAACCAAATTTGTACCAATCACTACTTAAAGAAGAATTTTCAAATAATGTATTTCACTGATCTTTGAATAAAAAATTACAAATTTAGATGTTCAATTCCAGTTGACACGCTGGAGGGAAGGGATACCATTCAGAGGGACCTGGACAGGCTGGAGACGTGGACTCATGCAAATTGCATGAGGTTCAACCAAGCCAAGTGCAGGGTCTTGCACCTGGGACGTGGCAACCCCAGGCACAAATACAGGTTGGGTGGAGAATGGCTGGAGAGCAGCCCTGAGGAGAAGGACTTGGGAGTGCTCATGGACGAGAAGCTCAACATGAGCCAGCAGTGCGTGCTGGCAGCCCAGAGAGCCAACTGTGTCCTGGGCTGCATCAGGAGAAGTGTCGCCAGCAGGTCACAGGAGGTGATTCTGCCCCTCTGCTCTGCTCTGGTGAGACCCCACCTGGAGCTCTGTGTCCAGCTCTGGAGTCCTCAGCACAGGAAGGACATGGACCTGTTGGAATGGGTCCAGCGGAGGGCCACGAAGATGATCAGAGGGATGGAGCACCTCTGCTATCAGGTTGCCCAGAGAAGCTGTGGCTGCCCCATCCCTGGAGGGGTTCAAGGCCAGGCTGGATGGGGCTTGGAGCAACCTGGTCTGGTGGGAGGTGTCCCTGCCCAGGGCAGGGGGGTGGAACTCGATGATCTTTGAGGTCCCTTCCAACCCAAACCATTCTATGATTCTATGATTCTAATAATTAACTTCCAAACATATGTAAAACATTTGGGATTAATTTTCCCTATCTAGATTGAAAGTGTGTGTTTACCACAAGCTGACTCTTCCAGACATATTTTTTGAACCATTAAGCCAATGGGAATCGTAAAATTTACCACCCAAGGAAAAATATGACTAGTTTTAGAAGTAACCAGCTCAGCCAGCAATATGCAATAGGGCTCAATTACATAGATTAGGTGTCATTTAGTCAGTGATCTTTTTTTTTTTTTTTTTTCACTTGGTTTGTGAATCATTAATTGTGCATGCATCTTCTGGACACAACCGATAAGCACACATATGTATTTCCATTATAAGTTCCAAGTTCAGTATATTATGACCTAACCATAAAATCTTGCTTTTGGCTGAAACCTGATGTTCAAGGACTCAAAAGCTGTATATAATACACCTTTTAAAGGGAGAAACTAATAAGCCTTGTAAAGATTTTTAAAGCATAATTGACCAATTTTACACATGTATGTGAGCAGACCCCCAAACGTAAGCATACTAAAATGACAACACTGAAGTCTTTTACATAAATTTACTAAATTTATGCTAAATGAAACCATAGTTCCCCAAAATTTAGTACAGGAAACAGTTGGGATAAGTATCATGTGACTGTGCAATCACAGCTGCAAACAAATGTCTACTTTTTAATCCTAACCTCCACATTGTACATTAAAACACAGGAAACAAACACAAAGGGGCTATTTATAGTGTCCTTATTCAAAGCACTGGGAACTGTCCCTCTAGAACTCTCAATGGGGCTCTACTAAATTCCAGAGGACACATTTTGGTGGAGAAATGAGAAGTTTCATACGACAGTATTAATGACATGAACAGCTCTAGTGAAAACTTTGAGGCTTTATCACCTGAGACCTGGGGACTGACCATGAGAACTGGGGACCACATGAGGTAGTTTTTTAAAATATTCAGGTTTGATTTTGCTGGCTTTTCCAGAAAATGTATGATCAGGAACCTACACTCTGATCTACAAACACCTGGACTCAATCAGATGATTTCAATGAACGATGCATGAGCCTCTGCCTATGTATTCCAACTTTACATGACTGTGTTTCTTTGGATTGTAACAGCAACTTTAGTTACAGATGTGAGGTAAATCAGGTTGACTGAAATCTGTGTTACTACTGTCATAGCGTGTAATTTATATTAAACATCATTATTTTAAAATATATTATTTAAAATCATATTTAATATTATTTTAAAATATACATCAGTATTTTAAAATATATTCTGACTCTGAAAGCAAAAGAAAATTACTGTCTGGAGTTTCATGGAGATGCAAATTTTTTTAAAGTTTATCAGCATTACAAAGGAGACTCTTTGTCTAATGAATGGAAAAACATATGCAAATAATAATCGTTAATTCAAAAGCAAGACACCCTTCCAGGGAAAACATTGAAAAATCACTGTATGACTATATGCTTTTATGTTGCATGGAAATAATTATATATAAAACAACTGACCTATAAGAAAATTTCAAGATTAGACATTAAAATTCTATGTAATGTTCAGTAATGTATTTTCTTATTACAAAATGATAGAGAAGTGTGACTTTGTTCCCTTTCATTTCATTAAGTTAATTCTCAAAGGAAGGTTCTTCTGAGGTTGTCAGGCAGCTATGTTCCCCTCCTTAGAATAAATTATATTAACAGAAAAGCATTTGTGAAAAAACAAATTAATAGAGAACTCAAAAGTAATACAAAAAGAAAAAATAAGATTGCTTGGCTAAGTGTGGTGACACAAGTCCTGAGCTATTCAGAAGGTTTGAACTCAAACAGCAGATTATGTGCTTGTGGGGAAAAAATATCCTACAAACGTGGATTTAAGTTTCATACATGTACCTTCTGAACAGAGATACTAGATACAAAGCTCAAATAACATCTTACAGCTCTTTAAGCCAGCTTTCAGAGATCCCCAGAAAAATCTTGCTCAAATTTAGACAGTAAGACTGTGCCGAAGTATGAACAGTAGCTGCACTTTATTTTGGCTTTGAACAAATTCTACAAATAATATCTAAAGTGCAGAGGGTCAGTGAAAAACCAGGTTCCTTGTAGCCTTGGCTCACAGAACTGTGACAGGTAATGAGACAGACCAGAGAAGGATTAAAAAACAAAGACTGAAAAGACTGGGTGAAATCCATTAATCCAAGAGTAGGTTTGTACAATCCAGATATCTATCTTACTCTGTCATTCCAAGGGATCCTTTGTAATCAGTAAAGACCTAGTAAATGCAATCATGTTATCTAAAATTATACTAATTTCGTGTAGGAGTTAAAAAATTAAGTGGATTTAGGGCCTTGAGATTGTTATTCCTTTCCACCAACTAAAAAAGCAACTCAACACCATGAGCTCAGCTAGTAGGTATCTACATCATTGATGCCTCGCAATGAACACTATACCACTTTTTGAATTATGTTTTTGCCTTGCACTTCTCATTTGAAGAATTTTCTGGACTGCTTATTTCTGAAATATATGATGAATGCTACAAGTAAAAAGTTTACATTATACACAATCAATTCAATTATACTCGAGTTGTTTGTGATTGTAATTTCTAAGTGCTTTCATGTACATTTTAAAGACCCAACAGCAGAGCCTTTCTGTGGCATTGCCATAGGACAGCTGTTGTCATCTTGCTTCCAATTTTTGCTTTAGTCCACATTCTGCGTTTTCTAGCTGTAGTAAAATATGGGCAAAGTAGTTAAGCTCAGTTTGTCAGAATTAATCATGGGTCCAGCTTTGCTAAAAAAGAGCTGAAGCTCTATCAGCAAACCCATGCAATTATAAAGTCTTTGTACACAACACACAGCTGATGGCTCTTTGAAAAACAGCCAAGAATCACGGAGTCGTAGACGGTAAGAGAAATAACAGTTTAGAAAATAATATCTTATTGCATTCAAGCTTGTAAAATTTAAACTTGAATTTGCTTAGGAAAAGATAGCTTTCTGGAAATCCTGTCTTCCCTCTGTATCCTGTTCTCCAGCTCTTTGAAGTTCAATGTTTCCAGTCTCTCTCCTTTTGGATGGATAAAAGGAAAGGAATAGCACCTACATGAGGATCAAATCTTGTCCATATCACGGGTTCCAGCTGTCGTGTTTATCAATAAATATTCCAGGGATTTTTAATCCAATTTTTATTTCACAAGTACTCAGACAAGAAGAATAAGTAACAGATACCTGTTTCATATTCATATGAATGTAAAAATTCTCTCTGAAATGGCCTCTCTCTACTTTCTGATGCTTGTCAACCGCTAGATCACAATACAAAAAGCTTGGCTTTTTATTCAGCTGCCTATGTCACCTCTGCTTTGAAACTCTGAATTTATCATTTACCCAGGACCTGACCTCAAGTTTTGTGAGGAAGACCTGGGATACTTTACATAAATCTTGAATAGGACTTGAAGTATGTTTCACCTACTTTGACCTTTTTCGTGGTAATAACACCAATTGTCTCAGACCTAAATGTGAGATAATAGCAAATAAAACTGGCAAATAGAAAGTGCTTATTGATGTAACTCCTACCAGCATTTACAGTACTAGCTACCAGACATTCATATCCAACCAGTATTCTTTTTCTAATACCTAGTTTCCTCTTCTGATCCCTCATTTCCCTGTTTAAAGGCCCACTAAGCTATAGATCTGCCTCTAAGAGCAATTCCTGCATACTGGACGCTCACCAGCTGGCAACAATGGGACTGCAAACCATACCCTGAGGGCTAGGCTGATTACTAACTTTTTATAAGCACTGAGAGCTGGGCAATACACTGCGATTTTCCCAGGGTAATCTGCCATGCATAAAGCCTCTGCTATAGCTTATTTATTGTCCCATTAAGCTGCGGCCCGTTTACACACTGTGGGCTCAGGAGAGCTCCTTCCTCCTCTGTCTCACTAGCAGAGAGCCCAACCTAGGATAGGCTCTGGGAAGGACCCCCAGCATCCTCCTTCCACCGCTGTCTGCAGAGCTCCCTGGCTCTCCTACCCAGCCCTTAGGCTGCCTCTGGCCTGCTCCAAAGGTGGCTCTCCTACCCAGCCCTTAGGCTGCCTCCGGCCTGCTCCAAAGACTGCTGTCGTGGTTTCAGCCAAAATCACCGCAACCAAACCAACAGATGGCCCTTCCCCCCCCCGAAAGAGGAGATAAGGAGATTGAAAAGTTTAGAATTAACTAAACTACCTTAATCAAAAATAATATTAAAATAAAAGAGAAGAAAATAATGAAATAGATACAACACATATACAAAACCATATCAAGCTCCCAGAATGACAGTCCCGTCACCAGCAGGCACTGGGGAAGTCCCAGCCTGGACTCGGTGATGGACAGGAGCAGGATTCCAGCTCTGGAGTCAGGAACACATGGGGATCAAAGGCAGATGAACAGACAGGGTCCTCTTCGGACGTCGGCCATTGCAGGAAGAGAGTTGACCCTTTGATCCCTCAGCTTTTATACTGAGCATGGGGCAGATGGGATGGAACACCCTGTTGGTCAGGTTTGGGTCACCTGTCCTGTCCGTTCCTCCCCACAGATGTGACCCCTCTACGTTTTTCCGTTTCTGACCCTCTAAGGGGCAAATAACGAAAATTGGCTGACCTTGGTTGTTATAGCAATAAGTATAAGCAAGGGCCTCTCTGCACACCATTCCCTGGCACGTAGCACAAACATTGGTCTTATCACTCTGAGAAGGAACAGTTTTCTCCACAATATGCCGTTAATTTCAGAGAGTTAGAAAAGGCCTAACTAAAATGCAAAGTTACAGAACACAAAATTGATCCGGTTTTACCTCAAACCGGGACAACTGCCCTCAGGGTCATGCCTTCAGCCCGTTACTCCCCTCCATACCCAGCACCGCTCTGCCGTTGCCTGAAGCGTTCTGGTTTCCTTTCTTTTCCCATCCTGGCTCGTCCCCTGGGCTGCCTGGATGCAGCAGGGGATGCGCTCCCTTCTCCAGCTGCTAACGCCGGCAGCGCTGCACGGCGACACGACTTCTGCTCTCTCGGCAGGTCCTAGGACAACCTGGGGGTGTTGGTGGACTGTGGGCTGAACATGAGCCAGCAGTGTGGCCAGGTGGCCAAGAAGGCCACCAGCATCCTGGCCTGTATCAAGAACAGCGTGGCAAGTAGAGCCCGAGAGGTGATCATCCCCCTGTACTGGGCACTGGTGAGACTCCACCTCGAGTACTGTGTCCAGTTTTGGGCCCCCTACCACAAGAGGGACATTGAGGTGCTGGAGCGGGTCCAGAGAAGGGCAACAAAGCTGGTGAGGGGTCTGGAGCACAAGTCTTACGAGGAGAGGCTGAGGGAGCTGGGGTTGTTCAGTCTTGGGGAGAGGAGACTGAGGGGAGACCTTCTCGCTCTGTACAAGTACCTGAAAGGAGGGTGTAGAGAGACGGGGGTCGGTCTCTTCTCCCAAGTTACAGATGATAGGACAAGGGGTAATGGCTTCAAGTTGCGCCAGGGGAAGTTCAGGTTGGATATTAGGAAACATTTCTTTACTGAAAGGGTTGTCAGGCATTGGAATGGGCTGCCCAGGGAGGTGGTGGAGTCACCATCCCTGGAGGTATTTAAGAAACGTGTAGACATGGCTCTTCAGGGCATGCTCTAGTGCCCAAGATTACTGGTTTGTGGTGGGGTGCTGTGTGGGTGGGTGATGGTTTTTGGTTTGGTGGTTGTTGTGTGTTTAGGTGGTGGGTGGTGGTTTGTGGTTTTTGTGGTGTTGTTTGTTTTTTTTTTTTTTTTTTTTTGTTGGTTGGACTCGATGATCTCTGAGGTCCCTTCCAACCACTACGATTCTGTGATTCTGTGATTCTGTCTCCCTCTTTTCAAAGAGTCCATACAGACAGCACGTAAAAACAAACCCAACACAGGGCCCTGTGGCACTCATCTGGACACTTCAATTCATTAACAACCGACCCTGTATTTCCACAATCCTAATTTTAAATGCAGGAGGCAGCCTGAAGCGAGCCCTTTTGGAATAAGCCTTTTGAGAAAGACACCATTAAACCTTCTATCAAAATGTAAATATATTGCCTCTGTTATACTCCTTTCCTCCACTAATTTTAAAATTTGATCATGGTTTGTTTGTTCTGGTTTCTTTCTTAAAAACCTATTATCAGTCCTGGCTCAGCTATCCTCTAAGTATTTATGTAAATGATAGTGCCCTTAAAGATATTAGTAGCTGTTTTGCTAGTTTATTAGGGACTGAATTAACAATTCCCTGAGAACAGCACAGGAAACTGTGTGTAGTAGCCATCCACCTTGCACTTAAAAAGCTGACAATGATTGCAAGTGAAGAGTTGATACAAATTATTTTACATACCTCTGAAAGCCTTAGTTTCAAAAAGGCTTAGTTTCTAAAGCAAATGGATTCAAAAGGATTAAAAAAATGAAGTTTACTAAACATTTTTGCTAGCACAACAGACTCTGAAACTTGTAAAGTCAATAGACCTCTCTAACCTTGACAATGCTGTGAAAAGTTTTACACTCAACATTAGTGCTGCTCAATTACAGTGGTGATATCCTAGAGCTTCTTTTTAGAAAAACAACAAAACAGGAGAAAAAAATTCCTCAAGCAACAAAAAAGCACCTTATTATTAAATTTGGATAGGCTTAAATTTCATAAATAAATTAAAACAGCGAGAAATTACAATGTACTGATAATTTTATCTTTAAAAAACCTTTTCCATTGTATTACTGAAAAAAATTTAAAATAAATAGCTTAGAATACATTCAACAGTTCTGACCATGAAACTGCAAAGGTTTTTCTACGTAAGAGAGAGAAGAAAATGTGAGTTTTATGACAGAATTTCTTCTCCTCAGCCCTTGCTCTCCTTTGAAAAAACCACAGAAACAGGAAAGTAGAAAAATGTTCAGCTGTACTTTCCATGTTGTACTTCTTTCTTAGAGGTGTAATACAAAATTTGCCTGCTGGACAGCAGAGTATAGACAAGATCTTAGCTGGATCTTAGCTGAATAAGCTGGAACTTAGCTGGAATAACTGATTGGAGCTTTGCTCATTGTAAGTTATCAATAAATCCTTCCAACAGATTTTGTCTTAACACACACTTCAGATTTCATGGACAGAAGAGTAGGAGAACAAAAGGTCATCTCTGTGGGTTAGTAAATCCATGGCTTTTAAAAAAAGATAAAATTGTGAGTTAACAAAATACTCTCAGACACAGCTTTAGTAAAAGCTTATAAAGCAAGCCTGCAAACCCAGGGAATTTCCATGAGTTGGAAATCTGTTCGTATCTAATTATAGTATCAATATTTGCTGAGCTTTAATTAAGGGTCATAAAGCTTCAACTTCTTTCTTCAATTTGTGCTTCTAATTTGATCAATAATTTATTATCAGCTGAAAACCAAACACACCTTATTAATACTAGATAAATCACATTCTGCTTTAATAGTGTAAAAGTTAAACAAAATGGCTGGCAATCAGGAAATCCTGATTTTCTCAAACATCCTATTCTAGGATGGAAATAAATCTTTAGACCAAGGAGGCCAGCATATTAACCATTCTATGGAAAATATCTGCAGTGAACTTCAGTGACACCAAAATAAAAAATATTTTATTACTGAAACAGACATAAATTCTTATCTAAATCAAGCTACAAGGCACCCACAGCAGAGAGAAGACAGAAACCTAAGCCAAAGAAATGAAACACAGAAAACATACAGTAGGAAATTATATATCTAAAGTCCAGGAAAACACACACAAGCATAGCTAGAAGAAAACGTTAAGACCTTTAGATGAGCAGAGAAAATAAAAAAAAAATAAGTAAAGAGTTGGATTCTACAAGCAGAAAGAGTGAATCAGAAGATATGGTAATGTTACAGCATAAAATAATAACATAGTATGTGACATACTCAGTTCCTTTGATTACCTAATCATATTGAGATTATTGCAACGTTAGAAATAATGCTGCACAGACCAGGCACAACAGTATTATGACTCAAGGTTAAGACTCAAAAATTACAGGTAGGTTCTTCTTCTACTCTTTAGCTAGCAGTAAGCTGGATGAAGTCTATGCCAGAAGAAAGACTGTGAAAGCTAGGAAACAGAGAAAACAAAGAATTTAAATCAATCATTTCTGGGGGCAGTGAAGGTGGGAAGAAATGAAAAAAAAAAAAGCAGCAGCAAATTCAAGATTATTTAACAAAGGAAGAAAGCAAAATGTATAAACTGAGTTTCCTCAACCTGTATTTTTTCTGAACTATGTTTTATAATCAGTATACAAACTGGTGAGCTCCTTCCAAAGCTCTACAGAGCTTTAATGAAAGTTACCATATTAAAATCTAATCTTTCTAAGAGTATTTGAAAAAGTGTAATGGTTCACTACCATATAAAGAATTCTTGCAATATTCTGATCATCTGGGTAGGATTTAAGAATCAAGGAAGAAATGGCATTATGTATTTTTGGAAAGGAGAACAGAACTGTTTCAACAGGCTGGAGGGACCGGATGGACAGTCTAGCCAGCGACTAAATAGAAGGAAGAATTGGAAAGGAGAACAGAACTGTTTCAACAGGCTGGAGGGACTGGATGGACAGTCTAGCCAGGGACTAAACAGAAGGAAGAGAGACAGAGGAACAATTTACTGTTAGAAACACCTGGCCAAGAAGCAAGAGTGGCTGGAAGGAAAAGTAAACAATGAGAGGATGGCTGCGAGAGTGGCTTGAGAGTGAGCAGATAGCTGAGGCACGAGACTTGAGGGCCAGGAGTGAGGCAGGATGCTCCTCACGCTCAGAGCAGTGGGGCTGCTCCCAGGGCGGATGCACCACTTGTTTTCTAAGATGGAACGGCCCAACTGGAGTTTAAACCATGTTTGGAAGATTTCAACGTTTACGGAAGTCATAAAACTATCATATTTTCATTTTTTCTTAAAAACATCCTTGATGAAGCAGCAGTTTGAATTGTGTGCATGTATCATTAACATTAAGGGGAATTTCCCCAGAAACTTCGCATCCTCCTCCCAAGCCCCTTGCTTAATGCTGCCATTGCCTCCCCTCCCTGCCATCAGCCCTCTTACATCATTCAAGTTCTACTAACGGCTGCTTCTGGTTTTCTTCATGTTATCGGGAGATGGGAACCACCTGGGGATTTATTTTCATTTGTCAGTATCTTCAAGCAAGGCAAGTTGGCTGAGGTGGATGAAGACACAGTAATACCAGATTCATTCATTATTTATTCATTTTCTTGAACCTAGCAGAAATAAACAGAAGCTGCATCTCCTCATACTTCTCCATAACTCAGAACACTTCAGTTCTTCCTAAGATAGGACTATTGTAAATGATTGCCTTTCAGTAAGTACTAGTAAACTCTGACATTTAAAATTTACTAACGAACATGTACTAGACCCCTACATACAAAAAAAAAAAAAAAAAAAAAAAAAAAAAAAAAAAAAAAAAAAAAAAAAAAAAAAAAAAAAAAAGAAAGAACAAAAAGGAAGATGACTTTTTGACACTGCTAATAAGGGCAAAATTGCCATGCCCACAAAAAATGAATCTGACAACACGTTAAAACAACTCATAAATGATAAATTCTATTAAAGAAATACACCGATATAAAATTACGAAAACATACTGCTATAGTTCCCAAGATAGGATTCACTTAAGGAGTGTTTATCCAGATGGAGAAAAACCATTATAAATGGGCCATATCAGAAAAGTACTCCAGCCACTAAAAGGACTGAAAATATCACAAAATCACATGAATTACAGATAAAAGTCCCATTAGTCCATCTTGAAGCACCCAAGTACTGCAGCAATACTTGTGGGTGCTTCAGAAAAGAAAGTGAGATAGGAGACATCTCCTGTCAAAATAGATTTTTTGATGCTTCCTACTCTAATTTTAAATGTCTTATAGGATGTAGCTTTTAAAATTTCTTTAAGAAAGCTCTTTCACAATTGTATAGATCTCAATGTCAGGTAGTTGTCTTGTTATTGATCTAAACTGTCTCTTTACTAAATTATACCCCATTACACCCAGTCACATTCCCTTTGGCACATTTTCCATGCCGTAGCGAGACAGCCTTACCCTCATCAATGCAAAGAATTTAACCACATTTTTGCTACCTTCCAGGTATTCCTGTCATTCCTGTTTCTCCAGGTGGCTGTCATATTGCCATTACTCATTAATTAGCCAAACTATACATTCGTAGCTTTTGCTTTTTCCCTTCTGGTTCTATCTGTCCAGCCTCCTAATGGCACCAGTTGGTGGATAAGGAGCACATAGACATTCCAGCAGTTTTCTCACCAGCATTTTACAGAAGATCCCAGCTTTGTGATCTGGTACCTTCTCTGGGCAGATGGTATTCACTCCTTATGGAGAGTCCTGCCAATCCTCAGATTTGTGGGTTTGCTGATAATGTGGAGGAGGTAAATAAATATAAATAAATGACAAAACCACTGAGTCCCTACTGTGTGCTTGCTTAATGTTCAGGTAAAAAAATCCCTCATCTGTATGTATATATAGTGACATTTCTTTGGCTCCTTCTCCTTGGAAAGCTTATATTAAGCTGAATTCATCCTCAGTTCAGAGTTCTGACAAATTTGCAGTAATATCTTGACACCTGAAGTCGTTTTGAATCCCACAGCAGAAAACACAGCACTGCCACACTCCGGAGCAGATACAGGTGTTTAGAGGCAGTCACTTAGTTAGGCACCAAGTCTGAGATTCATCTCCCTCAAGAGTAGCTGTTTAGAAGCTTAAGCATTATTGCAGGGAGACAGGCACATGGACAGAAGCAGTCTTTCCCCCCATCCCCAATGACATCCCTCTCCACAGACTAAAGACAAAGCCTGAATAAGAACAGGACCCTAAAAAACGAGAAGAAATACGCCTAGGTCACTTTGTCTTCCAAAGGATACAAATAAAAAACTTAGTCCTTACTCCTCAGAAGATGCAGGTGTAACTTTCCACTTGTACAGCATTATTCTCATCCATTGAAAATTGGATTTTTGTGCTTTCTGCCTAGCCAACCAGATAAAAATAATAATAATAAAAAAATTACACTTCAGAAAACAAGCCCAAAGCAATATTCCAAGCATGAAATGGCAGAAATTCTCTGTACCTTAAAGGAATAAAGCCTTCCTGACAACTGGGAACCAGGAGGCACTATTCCTGCAGTTTGTTTCACTCAACTTGGCCAGCCACCTTGAAATCTTCCTCTACAACCTCTTCACGCATTCATCAGCTGTGGTTCACTCTCTAAATCAGCACCTTAAATAGGTCATCAAATGCTAGATTTTTTTTGAGATGTGAAGTTTGGAAAATCTTCAGCCACCAACATTATTAATAATGTCATATACTGCACATGCTATGGCATGCTTCTGCCTCCTGAACCTGTTAGGTGCTGTAGCTCTATGTGACAACTCCGAGCTGTTGTAGTTCCATGCAAGTTCCATATAACAACAAAGTTAAAAGAATGGAAAAAAGTTGAAAAAGCATTGACTCCTTTTTGTCAAAACTGAAAAAACACCAGCAACTGAGCAATTTTTATATAAGCATTCACCTAAACACAATCCGTAACAAAAAGCGTCAGAGAAGAAATTTCACCTTCCCAAATGTCACCTTCCAAAATTTCACCGACATCAATGCTGGAGTATAAATACTAATCTTGCTCCGCATTTTTCTCCTGTCTGCCTCACTAAGCTAGATATGATTTGTATGTTTGGTAAATGGTGAAAGAAAGGTCTTGGTTGTCTGCAGTTTGCCATACTGGAGAATTACCTACAGAAAAAAACATGTTTTCTGCTTGTTCAGCCATTGAGTGTGGGAGAAATAAAACCAAACCAAAATAAATCATCAATAAATCATCAAATCAAAATAAAAAATAAAATAAGAAGGTCTGTAAATGGAAAAAATATTTATTTAACTTCAAATAAGGTCATCTTAATCAATGAGCTGCTACTACAGTTGCAGTGGCATACAAAGAATTTTATAAAGCTGGTAAAGATGTGGATTTTACATATTTTTTAATTTTTCAGTTAATCCTTTGGAAAACAACCCATTTACTACAAAGCATTTCTGTGGCTCCCAACGAAGAATATGGCATGGGGTTCAGGAGCATATTGGGTCTACAGAATGAACACGATTGATAAAAATGCCTCTGTTATGAACTAAATCCTCCCTTTCCTTTTCTTCTTTTGAAGAACAACTAAAAAAAAATTAATTTCTAAGATTTACCAAACAGACAGTATTTTCATATACTCCTGCCCAAATCCCTGCCTTGTAAATTGAACTGGAAAAGATAAGGCATGCATGGGGAAACAAGAATGAGGCCCTGAGTTTTAGGAAGTGGAGAAGAATAACGTTATGAAAAGATGAGGAGGTTTGTTAAAAAAAATAAGCTAAAAGATATGAAAAGATGAGGAGGTTTGTTAAAAAAATGAGCTTCTGGTCTGCCTACTTTAATTTCCTTTGCTCTTACCAGGAGGAATAATTGGGTCCATCACTATAGCACATCTAGAAGAAAGCGTGACAAAAACAAAGCCATAAGAGGAGGATGGGAGTCTGAAAAACACCCTCACAAGAGTGAGGAAGAACCCACTGACCATCCGTCATATCATAAAACTCACGTGAGAGGGACAAGGGGTGATGCCTCGGAGAAAAGGAATCTTGGTCAATTTTCATTGAAATAATCGTCATTTTTCTCTGAGGAAGGAAACGGCACAGCAAAATAATGACGATCAAGAATTAGCGCGGCAGAAAAGCTATACTAGAAAAAATTAGCAGAAAAACTATAGTTTATATATATATAATTTATAGTATAGAGAAACTATAGTAGAAAACATTAGCATGGCTAAAAGTGATCCAATGGGCATCCACTCCATGGACAGGCCCCAGAGAAGTGTGAATCAAGCTGAGAGGAATGCTAGCGTGGTTGATGAGATGGGTTTCAAACTAAGAAATACAGGTGGAAATTAGAAGATTTGCCTCATTTGCATTTGCTTGGTTATTCAGTGTGGGGGGGAAAAGGAAAACAGCTGAAGCTCTGGAAGCAGACGAAAATCTGTGCATGGCTGTGGTTTACAAGAAGAAGAAAATGAGTAGGTAAGAATACAACAAGAGAAGAATGATTATCAGAGAAAATTTGAAAGTACAATAAGGGGAATGCAAACATTAATGTTGATGAGAACCGTAAATAGGCAATCACAGATAATGAAAGGAACATTCTGGTTGAGCCTGTATAATCCAAAAGAATGCTATATGCACCAGTCCCTAAAGGAAGGAACTGAACTGCTGAAAGGCAAAGGGCACAAAATGGAGCTATTAAAATTCCTGATACAGACCTGAAGGCAGCCAGTGTAAGCATAATCGAAACATTAGGACAATCCTGGCCAGAAGAAAAAGCATTGAGGAAAGGTGCTGTTAATGAAAGATTAATTTCTCCCATGAAAGAGAGAAATATTATGTGACACTACATGAGAAGGCATAACCTGAATAAAGGATAATCCCAGATCTGAAGGGATACATCCATGGGGTTTCAGTATCAGCAATGGTAATGAGCACAAGGGCCAAGAATGAGGGCTAATTTTGGAGAGGGTGCAGAAAGGTTTTATCCCACCTGAACTGAAAACAAATCTAAAGCAGTTTAATACTTTCAAATACTTCAACAGATTGCTGGCCGTGCTTACTGTGTCAATATGAACTCCAGAGTGCCATGCGACAAAGTACGCCAGGAACAGTATCTAACAAACAGGGAGCAGGAAAAGAATCCTCCAGAATTTGAACAATTTTTAATTATGCCAAGAAGGGCTAAAAACCCAAGAAGGTGTTATTTCAGCAGCTTTGAATAGAGTCCTATTTTTCTGTATGTGCTGAAATTTGAACTGAAAGCACAATGGCCTCACTGGCTTAATAATAAGCTTGAAGAGGAAAAACCTTTATTATTATGCTTTCTTTATTATTATGCTTTTTTTTTTTTTAATTTTAAAGACCTTGCATTAATGCAAGTTTCAAGTGTATGATGTAATGCTATAAGCAAGTTAACAGGTGACACGAGATGATTCCCTGCTACCTTGCTTCTGTAGGAATAACAAAAAAACACATGACTATTGAAGTTCTGCTGAGTGAAGTTTGGAGGAGATCAGATTTTGTGGTGGGACTTTTTCTAAAAGGAGTAAATGTTAGTATCTACACGGCATGTAGATACGTCACGATTCATGATGTATCATGACAGTCACAATTCCTGTCATAAAAGAAAGACAGTCATAATGGAATCTGTATCATAGTATAAAATCATCTGAAAATTTCATTAAAGGAGAAACTCAGTTCCCTTAGTTTTGGCAAAATATATACTACAATTGGTACAACACCCATAATACGAACATGGCCTTTGATGGATGATGCAAGAAGCTGAAAATGTATCCAACCAGTAGAAAATGTTAGACATGAAGCTTGAGAGTTTGTTAAATATAGTTAAACATTATCAACCATAGTTAAAGATTAGGGGGGATTTTTTGTCATTTTGTGGCAGTGATTTCCAAATCTGTGAACGATGTTTTTCTTTCTGCATGTTTAAAAATTAAAAAAAAAAAAAAAAGTCAGAAAATGCTGGGCAAGTGAAAAAAATACATTTTAAATGAATAATTTTTAAATATAAAAAAATACATCTAATAAATAAATACATACATTTTAAATATAATTCAGCATAGATATGAGTAAAAGGATCTCCCACAGCTATTGATTCTTAATAAAAAAATTGAATAGACAGACATTTCACAACAAACATAACATATTTGATATATCAAATACCATCACTAAAGTAACCTGGTACGATAACCATTTGAGATTAGACTAAAAGCACTTAATATTGACAAAATTGTCTTGGCATAACAGTTCATTTAGAATCTATTTCACTATTTTAAGATGCTTCGGAAAAAATTGTCAGTTTTTGATGTAGCTTGGACATTCAGGGCTTTTGTTTGGCTTCAAAGATTCTGACTCACTAGTAAGGATTTAAGATTTCATATAATTTACCAACAAAAAAAAAATTACAGCATTTGGCATATTTCTTATGCAACAAAGTACACTAAATAATTCCACATTTGCCAGAAGACTGTTTTATCTCATTTGTTTGACCCTTTAACATTGGGGTTCTTACATCAACTCTTCCCTACGTGCTCTGGTAAAAGCATAGCACAAACTTATGTTATTAAGGCAGGAAAATTACTTAGTGATCTGCTATATTGGCACAGCTAACTCAAAAAAGTAAGCTTCTATTTACTCATTTATATTACTAGAAAAAGTTATAATTGAAGTACCTGTGTGCAACAGGCACAAAAAGGACAAAGCACACACATGTATTTTTACTCATCTCTTAAGGGAAAAAAAAAGATAAGGTTGTACTCAAAAAGCCATTCATCCTTTTTCCTCAATTTGACAAGAAACGTATGACATTCTTCTCTTTCTTCCAACTCCTACCTTCTATACATACACTTCCATGAGCATTAGCAATGGTATCCAACTCGTGGCTAAATCAAGGCCGTGGCTGTGTCACACCCTGTACAGACAGGGCCTCTGGGGAGGGCACACAGGTCCTGCTGTGACAGAAGCCACACGACCTACAGGATCAGCAGCAGGATCACTCTGCCCCACACGTGTAGGTGCTGCACAAAAATAATTCAGAAATTTGAATACTTCAACACGAACTCAGTTGTACGTGTGCAGGTAGGTTTCAAGTACTTTTTACATGAACCCCAGCTTTGGCTTTGTTTGCACATATGAATGATATTTAAAGTGAAGTTTATTTAAACTTATTGAGGTTTCTGTTTAAGCTTCACATTCTAGAAGTTTAAATGGGTCTTTTATTTCTTCTTTCCCTATATTAAGAAAAAACACAACTCTCAGTCAAAATACTTAATTCTAAGCACTTGAGTTCATTTCCTTTTCACCCTTAGTGTTCTCACCAGAAACTGGGTTTCATTACTTTTTATATTAAAGATCTCTATCTAAAGTACCGACATAATGTGCAGAGATCTGCGTGAGAAGGGATGGAAAGCACAGAAGAGCAAGCTGTTCTCTCCTCTTATCACTCTTGCACTGTGGTCCTACCAACCAGAAAGGCAATAAAGTCATCAGGGGCCAGTGAGGATGCGATCTCCAGCTGACGGTGAGCCCGCCAGGGATGAGCCCCAGGTGGATTTCTCTGCACTGAGAACATCTCGGGCTTTTTGCATTCCCCCCTGTTGGAGCAATGGTTACAAACCGAGCAGGATGGAGGCGAGCAGGCAGATGACTTAGAGGGGTTTTAAGCTCTGCACAGGCAAATCACGGCTTTCTCTTGTGCACACACCTCTCTGCTTTTACTTACTGAGCGGCATTACTAATGTCTGGCCGAGCTCCTCTGAACTTGGACATGGACATGGACATGGACATGGACAGTGGGACTGAGTGCACCCTCAGCAAGTTTGCTGACAACACGCTGGAGGGAAGGGATGCCATCCAGAGGGACCTGGACAGGCTGGAGAGGTGGACTCATGCAAACTGCATGAAGTTCAACCAAGCCAAGTGCAGGGTCCTGCACCTGGGACATGGCAATCCCAGGCACAAATACAGGTTGGGCAGAGAATGGCTGGAGAGCAGCCCTGAGGAGAAGGACATGAGAGTGCTCAGGGATGAGAAGCTCAATGTGAGCCGGCAGTGCGCGCTGGCAGCCCAGAGAGCCAACCCCATCCTGGGCTGCATCAGGAGAAGTGTGGCCAGCAGGTCACGGGAGGTGATTCTGCCCCTCTGCTCTGCTCTGGTGAGACCTCACCTGGAGCTCTGTGTCCAGCTCTGGAGTCCTCAGCACAGGAAGGACATGGACCTCTTGGAACGGGTCTATAGGAGGGCCACGAAGATGATCAGATGAATGGAGCACCTCTGCTGTGAGGACAGGCTGAGAGAGCTGGGGTTGTTCAGCCTGGAGAAGAGAAGGCTCCGGGGAGACCTTAGAGCAGCCTTCCAATATCTGAAGGGGCTACAGGAGAGCTGGGGAGGGACTCTTTGTCAGGGAGTGGAGCAGTAGGACAAGGGGTAATGGTTTTAAATTGAAAGAGGGGAGATTGAGATTAGATACCAGAAAGAAATTCTTTGCAGTGAGGGTGGTGAGACACTGGCCCAGGTTGCCCAGAGAAGCTGTGGCTGCCCCATCCCTGGAGGGGTTCAAGGCCAGGCTGGATGGGGCTTGGAGCAACCTGGTCTGGTGGGAGGTGTCCCTGCCCAGGGCAGGGGGGGTGGAACTCGATGATCTTTAAGGTCCCTTCCAACTCTAACCACTCTATGATTCTGTGATTCTAACTCTGTGCTACTCATTATTTTTAACTTCATTTCTTCTCCATCCAGGAGTGAGTCCTCTGAGGTACCAAGTGAACACTGGATGAAATGCTCTTAAAAAAATTAAGTGCTTTTGAGAGATATCTTCACATACAGTTTGGCACATCAAGGCATACTGCTTCTCAAGACTAGTTTCTTTTTAAACACAAGTTTGATGTTTTGCATTTCTTAGTCACAGATATGTTATACTACTTTGTAATAGCAAAAATTATATTTTATATGTTGTTTTATGTGCTACTGTAGGACTGTTTTCATGTAGTTCTTTCCACTGTATACTGCCATTGGAGAAATATTGCCAAAGTTTCAGGAGGAGGAGCAAAACTAAGCATTAAAAGTGGTCATTTGCTTGAATAACCTTTAAATAATGAAATAGAGCATTGATAAAATAAATGTTTTTGAAAAATTGGAAAACTTTGAAAAGCCTTATCTGCATTATTTTCCCCAGAATTGCTTGAATCCTGCCTTGCTTGCCTTTGAATTAAATACTTAACTCTAGCATTAATTGATGACTATGGTAATGGGAAAAAGAGGAAAAAACCCAACCCAAAACTCACTGTGTGCACCAGAAGAGATTTTTTTTTTTTTTTAATGATAATATTTGGTGTACCTTCCTTCCCATTTCAAATAGGATTTATATCCTGACATGGTATACTTATTTATTTTATATTGTTATGAGCTTTTTAAGATAAAATAAATGTTTTTGAAAAATTGGAAAACTTTGAAAAGCCTTATCTGCATTATTTTCCCCAGAATTGCTTGAATCCTGCCTTGCTTGCCTTTGAATTAAATACTTAACTCTAGCATTAATTGATGACTATGGTAATGGGAAAAAGAGGAAAAAACCCAACCCAAAACTCACTGTGTGCACCAGAAGAGATTTTTTTTTAAAATGATAATATTTGGTGTACCTTCCTTCCCATTTCAAATAGGATTTATATCCTGACATGGTATACTTATTTCTTTTATATTGTTACGAGCTTTTTAAAGAAACAAAAACCCCTTTGCCAATCTCTCCTTCAGCTACCATTAAACACTGGCATATTTAGACTAAAGCACCTACTTTGCTACCTTGCTAACACCAGAAATATTTGTGAGGCTGGAACTCTGATTTTTTTTTCTCTCTCTTCCATATGGAGAAATACTGACAAAGCTACAGTTTTAAGATTTCCCCTATCTCAAACTGATCTCATTTATAACTATCTTCAGTTCAAAGACCATGCTGACCCCTTTGGTCAGGGGCTCTCTTTGGCCGTGAACTCCTGCAGAAGATGCAGCAGAACTCTCTCTGGCTTTTGACACCTTGACCCCAGGTTTTTCCTCACAGCTTGTCAGATCTCAGCAGGACAGACAGGGTAGCATTTCACTAGCTTTTTTGAAGAACAAGTCTAGATGGTCATTAAGGTGGTTTCAGGCAATTACTCCATAGCCTGCTGTTCTGCTTTAACACGTGTGAGAAGCCTTTGCAAGGGCAGTAAGAAAGCACAGCTTCACTGTCTTCTGCTGGCACATCTCTAACTCTGGCACCATCCAATATGTGCTGAGGTTGACATAAAAAGTACAGAACTCAATTAAGATGGCTGCTGCCTGAAGAAACAATCATACCCTATGTTTAACTATAAATAAGAAGTTACATGACAGTATGTGTTCTTAGTAAAAATTCAGTTTTCAGAAAAAAAAAAAAGGCCCATCTGCGGCCAGCTTGTTCTTGAATACATAATCCACCATTTAAAACTTTAAATGGACAATTCTACTGATGAGTGTCAAAATTTAGAGTTGGGACATCTCATTCAGGCAGCCAAAACTGGGGGTGAGAATGACCCCTCAAAAAACAAAACCAAAAAGTGAAATGCATTTTATCAGAACATAGTGAGGATACTGAGACACATTTGGTCATTGCTTTTCAACACTTCTTTACCCAAAACTCAATTTATTCTCTGTCATGAAGGGGTTACTTAAGTTTTGAGATTACTGCAGTATTTTATTTCTACCCTCTTTGGAGCTAAACCACCTAAACACCGGGTGCAGTGCTAGTCAGCAGGGTACTACAGAACAATTCCTACAGAACTGGATTCAACTTCATAGGCTTTGAAAGCAAGACATAAATAAGGGAATTATGCCATATGCAGTAATTAGCTAAGTAAAGTCTACAGACAGTGCAAAGTTCACTAAATAATCCCTTTTCAAAGGGATTGACACAAGAGCTGAAGTATTAAATTTCCAGAATTACTATTTTTTCCTATTTGGCATAATCTTACTTTTTTATTCTAAGATTAATTACAATCTGGGAAAACGTATGCGGCAGAAAGTAACTTTAAAAAGTGAACTTAAATGAAACAGAAACTTTGTTATTAGAAAGAATATTTTTTTAATATACTTTCTGAGCTGCAGAGCAATATAAGGGTTTTCTGGAGACCTTTGTAAATCATATCAAAGAAAGGAGAAAGAAGATATCCTTGTTTATTTCTTAAAGTGTCATTCATGGTGAATAGGTTTTGAAATGATCCTGCACTTGCTTTTTCAGAGATAATTCAGCTTTACAGACTCTAATCCTAAATTTAAAGATTTCTTGACCAACAATAAAAAGAAGTAGTTGAAAATAAATATCAATTTTTAAGGGAAACAATATTTTGAAGCAGAAAACAAGGTTCCATGTCTTTTCATGTTATACAATTCTTTGCCGGGGGAAAAAGAATGGACAAATTATTATATTGATGATGTTGCTGCTCTATTTTTGACCACTTCATCTTTTGCGATAGTTTAGATCAAACCTAAGACAAGGTAGATTCAGAATAATGTTTAGACCTTGGATATATCCTCCTTTGCCAAAAAAAACCATCAGCAAAGAACGAGACACATTCAGAAAGATACTTTGCTAAAATACTTTACAGAAAAACATAAAAAATTACTTAATTTTTTTTTAGCATCAGCTCAGAAACACAAGTGCTAAAAAGCACTCTAGAAACAGAAAAGGAACAAGCAAGGCCAGACTCGTCATGCAAAAAACTTTCTTGACAACATACATCTGGCAATTACCAAGGAGTCATTTTAAATTTCCTGAAAAATGAATGGTTTCAACTTCAGTCTGGACTTCCAGGGACTGGAAAACCTTTGTGTGCGAGTGATTTGTCACAGTTATGGCTGAACAGGTATCAGACACAGAAGTTAGGCTGGAAGGTGCAGAAGTTATTATATGTCTCCCGTGCAAATTACAAAACTATCACAACAGTAGGCTCCATTTAATTTTTAAAAACACAAAGTAAACTGAACAAATCCATTGAAAACTTTGTGGGACATTACAGAAAAAATAAAGCTATTGTATTTTTTCCTGTGGATTTTTCCAGTGGGTTTTAAGGTCTAAACCTGATATTCACCCAGGTCTTGTAAAAGAACTGCATTCACCCTCCAGAGGACTTCCTCAGCTATTGACCCTCAAAGCCTTACCCATATGAACAGATCAGCCTTCCCTTTGTTGTTGAAAACTCAGTACAAAAATTCTTGGTTTTAGCACCAAGTTCAGCAAGCCATTCAAATTAGAAAAAGCTGCGCACATGTGCATGAGCTGAATGTCTTCATTGCATCACTTCTCACAGCAGCTTTGCTCCTTCCAAAATCTCTCTTTTCTTCTTCTGCTATTTCTACATTTCCATGCATTCGTAACATTGTTTTTTCCTGTTTCTTCCTTATGCTGTGATTTTAATGCCTCTTTCCCAGCATTTTTTCTTATACTTGACAATGCTTTTTTTCTGGCAAATGATCTGTCTTTTCAACCCAATCTTTCCTGAGAGCTCACTACTTCCACGAAGTGGTTTTTAACCCTCTATATATCTGTCATGTGTGTCAAATATGAATCATTTGTATTTGATTTACATAGCAGGCTCTATGAGTCTTTATTCTTCTGTGTATTCACCACAGCAATCATCGTGATCAGAAAACCTGGGACTGAATCAGTGGCCTCCAATAAAAAACAAAAGTCACAGCATGTGCCACTGGCATCTGGAAGACATACATCTTCAATACTAACTAAAACATCAAGCACATTGCTTATCATACCCCATAAATAGTAACAGAAATACATGTCTACTCATTCATTAGGCTGGGCATGAAGTAGGAGCCCAGTGTTAATAATCATACAGAGAATCTACAGCAACTTAAATCAGGAAAAAGACAATGGTCTCAGAAAGAAGTGTATTTTTCTGGCTGGCTGGACAATGCAAACACACACAGCATCACAGAGAGTTAACGTCCAGCTCTCTGTTGCTGTGGCCCATTCATTGTGGCAGCATTATAATCAACATTCAAATTAAAGGTATTTTGAATGCTAATACTCTGTTTAGTGCTTTTTTTCTTTTAGTACGTCCTTGTCAGTTGCGCCAGGTTCTGAAGCATTTGGAGACTCCCATGATCTGACAACAAGTTTATGAGAAAAAACCCACCAAAACACCTTGACTGAAGAGGTAAGCCTGAACTACCACCTAACAGTGACCTCTTCTGAAAGCAGGAGCTTCTTCACAGTAGAAAACCCTTTCGCATTAGTTGCACTCTGAGCTTCAGTTATCAAAGCCAGATTAGTTAGATTTCACCAGGGCGAAGACTGAGGCAAAGGCAGCACTGAGCATCTCAGCCACATCTCTGTCTGCTGTGACTAATTCATGCACCTCATTTAGCAACAGGTCCACATTGTGTTAATTTAATCCTTTATTGCTCACATCACAGTAGAAGCTCTGTTTGCTGCCTTTGAGAAGCCTCAGTTCCAGTTGAGTGTTGCCTTTCCTAAAATCCTCCTACAGGCCCGGTCAATCGTTCTAAATCCCTCTTTTGAATCCTGTCCCTTTTTTCACCTCCCACATGCTACCATTTTGCAGCGTACATTTCAATTCCATAAGCAGTACCTGGAAAAAAAAAAATAAGGAAAAAAGGAAAAAAAATCCAGGCAATGCTTTTGACCATCTAGGCAGAGGAGCATCACTGGTATATCCAGATATAGGCCCATTTTATGGGATGGAACCTTTCTGTGCAGCCATTCATCCTGCAGGCACCACATTGTGCACTATCAATAACCATTATGCTTCAGGAGGCTTGATAGACAGGTATCCCAATTTCATTTTTCTATCCCCTAAGTTAATATTTTTAACTCAAGCAATTATCACAGAATCACAGAATCACGTGGGGTTGGAAGGGGACCTCCTGAGATCATCTAGTCCAACCCCCTGCCAGAGCAGGGCCACCCAGAGCAGGTCCCACAGGAACTTGTCCGAGTGGGTTTGAATGTCTCCAGAGAAGGAGACTCCACCACCTCCCTGGGCAGCCTCTTCCAGGGCTCTGCCACCCTCACAGGAAAGAAGTTCCTCCTCATGTTTAGGTGGAACTTGTTATATTCAAGTCTGTGCCCATTTCCTCTTGTCCTGTCACTGGGCACCACTGAAAAAAGACTGCCCCCATCCTCCTGACACCCACCCTTTATGTATTTATAGGTGTTGATCAGATCCCCCCCCTCAGTCTTCTCTTCTCCAGACTAAATAAAGCCCCAAGTCCCTCAGCCTCTCCTCATAAGAGAGATGCTCCAGGCCCCTCATCATCTCTGTAGCCTCTGCTGTCCCCTCTCCAGCAGTTCCCTGTCCTTCTGGAACTGGGGAGCCCAGAACTGGTCCCAGTGCTCCAGATGGGGCCTCCCCAGGGCAGAGCAGAGGGGCAGGATGACCTCCCTCCACCTGCTGGTCACACTCTTCCTGATGCCCCCCAGGATGCCATTGGAATTCTTGGCCACAAGGGCCCATTGCTGGCTCATGGTCATCCTATTATCCACCAGGACTCCTAGGTCTTTTTCCTCAGAGGTGCTCTCTGGTAATTATAATCTAACGTCATATTTTCAAAAGGTGGGATAAATCTGCATATTTTTTTTCCTTCTCTGTAATTCAGTATTACAACACATAGTGTAAATGGAGGCAACCTAACCAGAGTCTGCAATCCCTTACTGCTAACAGTACAGAACAACAGATTGCACCTGGAAAAATAGCTGCATCCACCTTCTTTAACCCACCATCTTAGATTTTGCATGAACAAATAAATGTTCTTTTATATATATCTAGAGTCACAGAGTCCAAAAGCACTCAATGCCATACACATATTCACCTACACAAACACATGTGATGAGAAAGGAGCACCTATTTGTTGGAGAGCTTACCTAGGAAGTATCTGCTGAGTTCACTTGACTGGGCAGATGATGAAGGTTTTCCATTGGGTTTTCTATTTGCCCCATTGGCTAAATCTGCTGCATGCTGTAGGTTTGTCAAGAGAAGACGTACTAGACAGACCTCTTCCCCAAAACCCCAGACAGCAACATTACCTTCTTTTTTCCGCCACATAAACTGATTAGTACTATCTTTACAACGTTTCTTTAATTCGCTGAAGTTGATGTTAATTGTAATCATGTTTTTGATATTTTTCAAGCTGAACCTTACTCCTCTTTGACAAGAGAAATACCCTTTGGTATTTACCTTGCCAGAGAAGCTCACAAAGGGTGTGAGCTTTCTCCCTCTCTCCCTAACCCTGCTCATTTTGCCCTTCCACTGATTTTCCAGAGAATAATTCTTACTGGCCGCTTTATTCAGCTGTACGTACAGTGATTCCTTGCTGTTGTGCAGGAGTTGGACCATTGTACTGCTGTACAGTTTTCCCTGCATTATATTCGTTACACATTCTCTGTTGCAATCAGAATAAGACAGCCTCATAACTTGGACTGCATTATGCTCAGTCACATAAACAAGAGCTGCATTTTCATCTCCACTCTACTGCACTAGTGCCCTTTCCTGCCTACCCTTACCAAATACATAGTCTACCTCTATCTATATCCCAATATGTGTATGCACACACAAAAACATAGCCATATGTTTTCGGAAACACGTCTGACAGTAAGCAGATTATAAACTGAATTTTGCAAATTACAAGAGTTTTGCTCCAGCACTTGATGTATAGTGAATATATCACACATGGAAACCAATAAATGAACAGAGAAACTTAGCAGACCAAAGTGACTTACCAATTGCAATGATTATTTGTACAGCACCAAAGTGTCCCTGATTCTTTGCAGACCACTTAAATGTAATACTTTGAACACCCTGAAACTCTTTGAAAAAATGAATGCATTGCAGCAGCAGTATCAGAAGCCATGGCAGTGTCACTGGTGCCGATACCAGCACTGGAAGTGTTCTCAAAAGGGGCTCTGAACAGGAGCACGCAGGAGAAGAGGGAACTTGGTGAGTGAGAAGTGGGAGACTTTCAACAGAAAAGGGTACCGTGAGAGAAAGTGCACATTAGAAAGAAAGCAAGAGAGTGGAAACAGCTATTACACTGATCATTTAATGGAAAAAGTTGTTTTCTGGACAAGTCAGACAATAGCAGACTGACTGTAATGTAAAAAAAAACATTCCATCACAAGATCATGTCAGAATAGAGGCATGTTTACAGCATGACATTCAAGTCTCTGTACCGATGGCCACCACAAAGTCATTATTTCCCACACGGTTTCAAGTGAAGTTGAGCCACCAGATGGAGAAACGTAAATGCCACCCTAGAAGAGCTTTTCCGTGCAGTAAAGTCATTGTCAAAGGAAGAGCAAGGAAGCGGTAAATTACCAATTGCAATGATTATTTGTACAGCACCAAAGTGTCCCTGATTCTTTGCAGACCACTTAAATGTAATACTTTGAACACCCTGAAACTCTTTGAAAAAATGAATGCATTGCAGCAGCAGTATCAGAAGCCATGGCAGTGTCACTGGTGCCAATACCAGCACTGGAAGTGTTCTCAAAAGGGGCTCTGAACAGGAGCACGCAGGAGAAGAGGGAACTTGGTGAGTGAGAAGTGGGAGACTTTCAACAGAAAAGGGTACCGTGAGAGAAAGTGCACATTAGAAAGAAAGCAAGAGAGTGGAAACAGCTATTACACTGATCATTTAATGGAAAAAGTTGTTTTCTGGACAAGTCAGACAATAGCAGACTGACTGTAATGTAAAAAAATAAAACATTCCATTGCAAGATCATGTCAGAATAGAGGCATGTTTACAGCATGACATTCAAGTCTCTGTACCGATGGCCACCACAAAGTCATTATTTCCCACACGGTTTCAAGTGAAGTTGAGCCACCAGATGGAGAAACGTAAATGCCACCCTAGAAGAGCTTTTCCGTGCAGTAAAGTCATTGTCAAAGGAAGAGCAAGGAAGCGGTAAATCCTAATCTCTCAGAAAAAGATACTTTACACGGATTTTGGGACCCCTGCTACTTTTCTTTTCCTCTTAACAGAAGGCAGAGGGCTTATATAACTAAATACCTACATCACTGCATGGATGGCACTGACTTGAGCAGGATACAGAAGTCAGAACTCATTCCACTTTGGGGAATCACAGCCTTAGGACAGGTGGAGAGCCTGACATCTCCCGAAGCATTCTACACTGATTGAGGAAAGAGTTTGATTTCCTGAAAAACCTGGACAAGGAAGAAATTACAGGAACAATTATTCATAAAGAATTACTTCACTCCTTTCTCAAAACAAAGAAACAGCCAGCCAACCAACCAACCAACCAACCAACCACAAAAAGCCCATCATACCATAACAGAGGGATCAAAGGACAAGGAGAAACAGAAATGATGAAAATTTGGAAAATGCTCCACTCAAGCACCACAAAGGTTTAGTGAAGGAATCTCCATCTACCCTTTGCTGCCCACAGATGGTGAGAGAGAAAAACATGCATACATACCATGAAATGATGTTTTCTGCATCAAGGGGAAAGTGAAGCCAGCTCTCAGCTACACACCCAACCACTCCATCCCTCTGCTGTGGCTCAGGGAAAGGCTCATGTATTCCCTTCCAAAACTTTGGCAGCTGTCTGCTTAGTTTAGGATTTTATTAAGCTGTAGAGTACTTCCTCTAATCAGAGTGAGGAATACTGTTGACAGTGGACTTAGGTTTATGAGGCAACATTTAAAAAGCCATCCTGACATTCAAAAGACATAAACGTTAGTACAGATTGAACTGCAGCACTCTGTGCTTCTCATTCGTTTTGTCAGGTAGTGTGAGACAATTTGCCTGGGGAAATGAAGCAGTAATGTCTAAAGGCCTGATTTTTCAGAGGTGTAAAGACATACGACTCCAGATGTTATCACAGGAATCTATGGTGCTCACTGGTTCTGGAAACTGGGCTGTGGACATACAAAGCCTTACCTTCTGCTTGTCTGAAAGGTACATAGTAGACGACAAAAAGTAAATACGGTGCTTTGAAATTAAACCTTGTCTTGCCTCCCCTTCAGGTGTAAAATTACAAATGAGTGTCACAGCTGAAGCAAACATTTAAGGAAGTATATTTGTGTAAGCTTCCTCTTCATTTCCATCTTTTGATAGAACACGCCTTCACTTATGCTTCAGTGACTTACAAGGAAAAAGTCTTCAATTAAGATACGACTTCTGCTATAAATTCACATGCATTTGCCCTGGCAATGTAAGACTTGCCTGTGGTCATGCATGCAGCTACTCTAACTTGAGCTACCTCAGCCGCCTTGTCTTGCAGAACCTTGTCTTGGTTTGACATATTGCAGTCTTCTATGCACAGTATGTCCTCTATGCACCAAAGAGTGTGTAGGTGTAAATCTTTCATTATATACACTGTACATACACACACAGGCAAGGGTATTCTTACTAGAAAAAAGTACTTCTAAACTTTTCCATTTGCTTTCTAAGTGCCCACAGTAGGCAAGACACATTCAATCTGTGTTTTCATCACAAAAACAAAGTTTGCTTCTAGGCATATGAAAAACTAAGCGATTTTCATTCTACCAATGGATAAGGAATTTCCTTGAGATGGAAAATAAAAGTTTGTTCTTTGCATCGCTGTTAGTAGTAACCCTTTGCAGACTTCTGAAACACATTATGTCTTAGTAGGCTTATTTGAGAATGCTATAGTCAAGTCTGTCAACGTTTCCATTTAACTCTCTGCTTTCAAAAAGGTTTTCATTGTTGCTCTCTTTTGAGCAAGTAGATCTTTATAGATCAGACCTCTTGTATCTTAATGGCCTTACAAGCGCACTTGACCATTGCGATAATAATTTGAGTACATCTATATTTTTGTCTCTGCCTCAATCAACTTTATGGAGTCTTCATGTAGATAGCAGAACCATTTTTCATCAAACTGTGCACAACTTATTTTTTCAATTACTTTGAAGATAGAGTCGTTCCACTTATAGCTCCACTTCCAAACTCTGGATACTTCACATTTCAGGAAGAATGGAATGGAATGGAATGGAATGGAATGGAATGGAATATTCTTCAGTTGGGAGGGACCTACAATGATCATCTAGTCCAACTGCCTGGCCACTTCAGGACTGACCAGAAGTTGAAGCATGTTATTAAGGGCACTGTCCAAATGCCTCAAACACTGACAGGCTTGGGGCATCGGCCACCTCTCTAGGAAGCCCATTCCAGTGTTTGACCACCCCCTCTGTAAAGAAATGCTCCTAATGGCCCGTCTAAATCTCCCCTGGAAGGCAAAAAATTAGGTCACTAAATTAAAAAGCTGTCTCTTGATTTAAGAAGGTAACTAGGCAGTTTTTCTTTAAATGTTGACAGCTACAATGATTAATTTGAAATAATTTTGTTTTCTCTGTTTAGGATTGTTCTTGCTACTGTTTATCTAGCTGCCAGTTCACCGTATTTCCTACTTCCATTAAGCAGAAATTAATTCCCCCCGGTTCAGTACTGGCATCTAGCATTTGTCCTGGCAAAGCATTGGGGTCAAACTATCTCCTTCAGAAATAGTGATTTAAAACGCGACTGCCCACCACCTGCATGTTGGCACCCCTCAAAGTTAAGTTATGGTTACAGATAGGGAATTCACTCTTATCTTCAGTTCAACATAAAGGATGTCACCACATCTCATGAGACAAGAAGTCACTTCATGGCCACTCCATGGTTTAGGACTGCTTCAGAACTGCTTCCCCGGGGTGTGCCTGGGGGGTGGTCAGCACACCAGGAGAGTCAACAGTCTATAAGAGTTTACAGAGTCCAAATGCAAACTTTGCTGTAAATCCAATATTTGTCTGCATACACATTGCACGTCACTACCAATAAAATAAAGGCTGCTGTAAAACATTAAAAGCTAAAACCACATTAAAGTTGCCATTTAGTATTTCTAAATCCTACTATCTTTTTTTACATTATTTTTAAAGTACCTTTGATTTAAAACCTGAAACAAAGAATATCTGGAGGAGGAAGAATAAAAAAAAAACCTTGCGATAATATGAGAATCAACAAAACCAAATGAGATAAGATTCCAGTTGCAGTACTTTTGTTGGCAGGCAATTACTGCCAGATATCATCAATACTTAAGAGAAAAAAATGATGGCTTTAAAAGAAAATTTTGCCTGCTTCATTTCCTGCTTTTCACATAATGACTGACTCTCCTCTTCCCTTTAGTTTCTTCTAATTACTACATCTGCAGTAAGAAAGAGTAAAATGTCTTTTTATTTCATTCGCTTTTATGACGTTCGAGGTCAAACCCAACAAAACCTCAGAGTCTGTCCTAGACTAAAACATACAAATGCCTTGGAGAATCTGTGCCTCAAAGGCAGGTCTCTCTTTAGCGTTGCTATTGCCTGAATTCTTCTGTTTTTGAATAAAACTATATATATCCAAACTGAAATGCAAGAAAGAATAACTTTCCTCTTGTTATTCAATCCAGAGCATGAGATTCAGACCTGACCTACCCAATTCCCTGTAAATTCAAAACCAACTAGAAACAGCTAGCCTGTAAATTCAAAACCAACTAGAAACAGCTCTCAGATTTTTGCTTGTCTCCATATTGGAGAAAATCAGAAATAAAACTAATTTAATTAAAACCTGCAACTAAACTAAAAAAAAATTCTAGCTTGAAGTCTACCTGTATCTTCTTTTTCTTTATATTCACAATTTTTATATTTGTGAAAACTTTAAGAATTTTCTAAGTATATATGTTTCCAAGTGACTAATAATTGTAAGTAGTAAAAGTATTAATACCATTTGTCAACTGAACATACAAGAAAGAGTTAGTGTATTTTTAAACATTTACAATCTGTGTGCTGCAATATATTTCAACTTCTACAATAACAGCTCTTTGGTTTAATGTGTGCTGCATGAATTAAAAAAGATGGCATGCAGCACTGGGATATCAACTGCCTACTTGGAGAATGATTAATTTAAGATAAATTGATGCTGGCTTCAGTTGTGCTGGCTGTGTTTCCTACCCCAAGCTGCAGAATCAGTGTTTCCACTCAGAGGTTGTAAAACATATGCAGGAATCATTTTTTTTACTCACAAACCACAGTGCATCACAGATTTAATCTTGCTCTTCTGTACTCTGTGGCTGAATTTAATTTTACTTCTGCCATCAGCCTAATAGACAAAAAAATGTCTCCCATTTATTTTAATACATAAACTTTAAACTCATTTTATTCTGATTTCATCCCACTTCAATGTCTTGGTTTTATAGCAAATAACATAGAGTTTAATTCAGTCTACAAATACATAGTGGGTATCACTTGGAAGAATTTTAAAACATAAAGAAATTACAACATACCTAACAAAAACATATGTGATTTGATAATGATCATGGAACTTATCAGACAGCAAAAATGCATATAAAGACACAGAAAGAAGAATCTCGTATTACTATTTTTTTTCAGCGCTACAAAATAAGACCATGAATCTGTTCTACGGTAAAATACATTTTTGAAAAACACACCTTCTAGAAAAGCTAATGGCTCAGTCTTACGAGGTTGCAAACAGCATCTCCCACTCCACAACACAAGTATCCCAGGTGGACCCTGTATCTGCATCCCTCTGTCTGTGGGAACTCTCCCATTCACCATGAACAATTCCCTCGCTCAGCAAGCCAGGGTGGACGGGGAAGAGAAGAGAGGAAAGGAAGATGGGATCAGGCAAAGCTAGGACTTAATTCACCACACAAATACATTTGAGATCTAGCAAAAAAGGGAGGAGGTTCTTAAGGAAAACCCAAAACAACAAAAAGCAACAAAACCCACCGTGGTTTTGGAAAAAATGTGGGTACAATGAATTTACCAAGCAAAGAAATTAAAGAAAAATTCTCAAATCTGCTTTATTTTATTCCATGGAAAAAATCAATTTATAGCACCCAAACAGATTCCAAGTACTCCAGCCTCAACAAGACACATTTGCCACCCAAGCCCCTTGCAACAGTCCAGGTGTGGTTTTTTGTTTTCCCTTAAATCACGCTGCCAGACACTGCAATAGCCGTGCCTTACGCAAGGGAAGGGATGGGAAGTGCAGTATGGACCTAAAAATACAGTTTATTTCTGAAAGTTACTTATTTAAGAAGGGATTTGATGTATGTCACTGTACCGGGCATAAATGGCAGGGTTTAATTAGCAGGGGGCTGCAGTTGTGATGTGTGAGAGGAGGCCATGAACTGCCACGTGCCGGGGAAAACCAACTGCAGACACACAATTCCCCTCACACAGCAGTCAGGGGAGCACACAGCATCTCTGCTCGGGCAGCAGCTGCTGGAGGCAGGACACACACTGCAGAGAAGACCCACAAGGGCACAGCTGGAGATGCGGTCTTGGAAGGAGACTCTCCATGACAAAGGAGCAGAGACACCCCCGAGGAACCATGACCCTGGGCTTCTCACTACAGCAAGGACATTGAGGTGCTGGAGCGTGTCCAGAGGAGAGCCACCAAGCTGGGGAGGGGTCTGGAGAACAAGTCACACGAGGAGAGGCTGAGGGAACTGGGCATGTTTAGTTTGGAGAAGAGGAGGCTGAGGGGAGACCTCCTTGCCCTCTCCAACTCCCTGAAAGGAGGGTGTAGAGAGGTGGGGGTTGGCCGCTTCTCCCGAGGGAATAATGACAGGAGCAGAGGGAATGGTCTGAAGTTGGGGCAGGGGAGGTTTAGGCTAGATCTGAGGAAAAACAACTTTCCTGAGAGGGCGGTCAGGCCCTGGAAGGGCCTGCCCAGGGAGGTGGTGGAGTCACCATCCCTGGAGGGATTTCAGAAAGGTGTAGACGTGGCACTGCAGGGCAGGCTCTAGTGCCTGAGATTGTTGGGTTGTGTCTGTTTGTGGGTGGGTGTGGTGTGGGGGTTTTTTGGTTTGTTTTTGTGGTTTTGGGTTATTTGTGTTTGGGTTTTGGTGGTTTTTTTTGTAGTTAGGCTCGATGATCTCAAAGGTCCCTTCCAACCATGAATATTCTGTGATGACACAACCCACGGGCAACTCACACGGGGGCAGGGTCACTCTCAAAGGACTGTGGCCTGCAGATCACTCAGCAGGGCAGAGGACCACCAATAAGAAGGGGAAAAATCAGTTGGCAGAGACTTTTATGCACATGACCCCAACCTTTCTCATGTGCCATCCATTGTCTGTCCGGAGGAATTGGGACGGATGGAGTGTAATAACCCATACTGTACATAAGGAAAGTGGAGACTAGGAAGGGGCAGGATGAGTGTTAGGCTTATACTCAGCATGGGGGAGAGGAAGGACAGGTGCTCACCTAAAAGTTTGATTGCTAATGACTCTAAACATGCCTTGGAGTAGGTTCCTAAAGACCTGGTTGGTAATCTTGTTCTCAACCCTGTAAGTAGACATAGATTTTGAACACTTAGAGATGAGTCACAGAAGTAAAACAAAAAATAATCAGACTGACCTTAAGTTGGCACAACTTCTACAGCTTTTCATATCAGTCAATATGCAATAAGTCAGATAAGCATCCCTTGAATTGGATGAAAAGAGAAAGGAAAAAAAGATCTATGTGCATTTTAATAATACATTGCTTTGTATTAGGCATATGGATTCTTATAACTAATGTCAACATTTTTCTTTCACCTGTGTAAGCATTTAAAGCAGATGTAAATGATTCCTGTGAACAGCCTGGAAATTTGCCTACCTCATCACAGAAAAGACAGCAATAAAGATGTGTTAGGAACCACCTATAGAGATGAGAGATGATTTTACTCCTCTTTGCCATTTATTTTCTTCCCAACACTATTCCAGCCAGGGGACCAATTAGTGCTGCACAGCGATTTAGAGTTTTAAGCATTTGTCCACAAGAATCAACCTGCAATTACTATACCATTTTATGTAAACTACCCAGCATCTAGCAGATGATGACAAACTCAGCTGAAACTGCATCTTCTAATGGAACAACATATTTAATACACACAGTAATTTTTAATGATGACAAACTCAGCTGAAACTGCATCTTCTAATGGAACAACATATTTAATACACACAGTAATTTTACTGTATTTACATGCATGACTTTATTGCCTCAAGTACTTTTTTCTTTTTTTTAAAATAGTGGAAGCTGCATCTTGAAAACACCGATAAATTATGTTTGTATCTGTTGTAAATCCTTGACAATAAATAGTATGAGGAGCAGCTCTTACCTCTACCAGGCAAAATTCTCTGGCTGAATCACTCAGAAAGATTCCTGCTATGTTACCCTGTCTTAAAAGCTTGGATATTCTTCCATTATCTCATGCCTTACAAAGGATCAATAAAAGGACATTGTACAGTTCTCAAATTATGTCCGCAGGCAGATACAGGCTCCTTTCCCAGCTCCAGAGCAATTTAAATACTTTAAAGTACCTCCTTATTGCTCTTCTCCTGCCTGTTACCTGCTTGCTAACAGTTACAGACAGTGCACAGGAGATTTACACGCATCCACAGGAAATTCATCTACAGCCAGGAGTGCTTTGTGTATATGGATGTAACTAGTTGATATAAACTCATTATGTGATACATAAGTCCTGGAGAGCTTTGTGACTACTACCACATTTTCAGGGATCTAGGTATTCTTTGCCATGGGTAAAAAAAAAATTAGGCATCTTAATGGAATTCCTGATTGTCGTTACAAGCATAACCACAGCTGGACAAAGCTACAGTAAAATAGAAACAACACATGGACTACTCTTCAGGCAAGCCAAATGTAGACCCCAGAAATCACCTATTTAAGATAATTAAACAAGTTTTAAAACCTCTTTTGTGGCCTCAGGAAAACATCAAACAAAATTTTATCTAGTTTAATGACACACATTTACATTACGTGTCCATATATACAGGAAACTGTAAAATCCCTTGTTCTACAATCTTGAAAGTGAAATTTCATTTAAGTTAGAACGCTTGCATGCTACTTTATAACTCAGATAATTTTTATCTATAAGCAAAAAATATGTTTTAAAGTTTGTTTAAAACATATTTCTGCATATAGTTGATTTAAAGACAGGGAATAAATTGTCCAAAAAGACATAACGGAGAACGTTAAAAGTAGAAATGGGGATTACATCAAAATTAATGATTTCTTTCATTGACTATATGCTTCTAAGTAATGCTTTGCCTTCTGTTCGTGCAGATAATCCTATTGATTCAGTTAATGCTTGCAAGATTCAATCTTATTTTCAACAGGCACAATTAGATATTCAGATAGTATCCCTAAAACTAGGGATAGACAGTGTATGAAAATCACCTCTTACAGAAATATCCTTCCCTGAAGCAGAAAGTAAAATCCTGTGGCAGTGCAAGTGGACGGACCTGGTCTGCTGGCGACCTACAGCCAGGAAGCAGGAGGATGCTGAGCAGGCATGGGGCACAAGACGTTCTTGCTGTTGAGGCCTTGGTTGATGCCCATGTTATGATTTCTGTGGATAATACTTCATTAATTCTTCCTTCTGCTAAGGGAGGCAGCGGGACCCTGTAACTGCCAGTCTGCAGAAAGCAAAAAGACTGTCTCAATACAGAACCCAAGCCTGCCTTTTGCACATTTAACCAGCTCTGTGATTAGTCATTTTCCAGCTTTTCACCATCCTGAGCAACGCTGAGGTCTCTCGACAGCTCACCTCTCAGGCAAGCCTGAAGCATGTGCCTGCACTGAATTTCAAATTCAGTCTGTTTTTACCCATTACTGTTTTCATGAAAAGCATTCTTACCATTTAAGCTGACTTCAGCAGCCTGCTGCTATTGATAACCGTTAATGTCTAGAACACAAAGAAGAAACCTTTCCTTACAGATTTCCAAGGCTCCCGTTAGTGATGGCCTGGGAATGTGACACTTAACAAAACAAGATGTCTCTGGGTATCTGCTTCTCATCACAAAAACCTGAGTCACATTTTGCTCTCATTTTCATATGTACTACCTAAATGATTCATTGAGATTGTCTGCATATAAACAATGGCTGAACTTCTGTTTTCAAAGACAAGTCTTCCCCACTCCCCAAACCACACATATCCCAAATACATCATTCTGAACTATAACCAGCCTCTTGGGCTCCAGTGGCCATAAAGGAGTTTCCTTGACAAATCTGATTTCAGCTTTTGATTGCACAAAAAACCCCACCTGAAAGCTGTTTGCGAGGAAAACTATTTATACTTCATTCTGTTCCAAGGAGAAGTCTTCTGGAGGGTGTCCATAGGGTGGAACGTTCAGTACCATCCTCAGAGGAAAACTTTGGGGTAAGACCTTAAGCAGTAGCTCGTGGTGACACTGCAGCTCTCATCCTGTGAAGCCTTCGGTCAAGGCTTCCGAGCAGCACATCACATATCCTCATTCTCTGCTTAAAAGGATCTCTGCACAGACCAGAATACCTTAGCACCCCATAGCAGCCTATTGCTGTAATCACGCTATATCCACAGAAGCTGAACAGGGTTTATGTCTGATTATGGTTATATCTTAAGTGCATTAAAATTGCGGCTTGCTGCTTGAGTTCACACCACTCACTCATACCATCACCGCCTTGGTGTGCAGCAACAGATACGTGTCATTTCCAGTAAGTGATGTTTAGACACCTGCTGAACTCGGGAAGAATGTCAGAGCTTTGGAGCCCACTGCTGCTGTGAATCAAAGACATTTAGCCATCTTGAAAATTAGCTGCTTTTGAAGAGAGAACCTCCAGGCGCTGTGACATCTGCTGCTGTTGAGCCCACTCCAAAGGCAGCAGTGGAACCCTGGGTAAATAATATTCATTTCTCACTATGGAATTTGGTCCGAAATAGATGGGTGAGCAATCCAGAGTTCCAGTTTAGCAAGATATTGCAGATTAAAGAAATGTGTGCAGTTAGACAAGAAAAAAAGACAAATTTAAAACCTCACATATTATTATTCCAAGACACATTTAGTGAAGTTAAAACAAAACAAAAAACTCAAACCCCTATACTAACTCTTAAGCACCTAAACCAGAATTTAGAAGATTTTAAGCCTTTCAACAAAAATGCTATCTAAAACCTCCCGATCAACCTAAGCCTGGAGATATCAAAAAAACATATAAAACTGTGTTTTAAATGAAAGATGGTCTAAGAGCAGTGCCAAGAGTTCTGACATACCCAGGACTCCCCTCTCCGCCGAGCTCCCAGCTTTCCCAAAACCAGGTACAATTGCTGAGAAGTGTTTGGAAGAACAGGCTTGGTCAGAGCCTAATAAACACACAGCAACATCGTTGGGCTTTTGCACTCAGAAACACAGCTGGAGGAGGAAGGCTTTTACAGAGTTCAGCGGTAAAAAAACTTGTCCAGAAATGGTGACCACCATATTCTGTGTCCCTCTAAATGTGAACAAACTCCAAACCTAATCTAATCTGCAAGCTCCATGAGCGCTCCAACCATCACACAGGTGTTTGGACTTTAGGATTTTTTTCACTCTCTCTTTTTTTTTTAAATCTTGCAACCACCGTGAAAATGGAAGAGCTAGGAGATTGTTGAATTTCTTCATCTCTAAAAGTACACATGTACCTAGTTCACAGAGGCACTGCAGAAACACCTTAGTTAATGTTAAAAGTATTGTGAACAGGCATGGGCAGTATAAATGCCAAGTACTGGTACTACCACTAGTAGCAATAATAATAATCCTTGACATTTGCACAGTGCCTTACATCTGAGAAACACAAAGCACTTTACAAAAATCAATTATTAAGATGCTGTGAGGTGGGTAAATATTATCTACCTTTTACAGATGATGTAACACAGGCTGGTATTGGTTAATTGAATCGCTAAAGTCATCCAGGAGGGAGGCACAGAGCCACAACAGTGCACGTAAGACCTCCTCTGTCATCTCTGACCACCAGGAATTCTTCTTCCAGATGTGTCACCTATTTGCCCTCACTTATCATTTTTGTGAGCTGTCTTCAACAAGTAGTTTTCATTACCTTTTCTATCATTATAAATGACAGACTTAAGGACACCATGCTAGCAAATACACCTGTCCCTTCACTCCCAGGACAGGTGTCATGTAGCATTACATGAATAATCCATTTACATGTAGTAATACCCATTAAAATTTCTTCTCCTTATTCTTTTTTACTGTTTTGGTGGAGAAATAAAGCCTAGCTTATCACAACAAAAAAAATTATTTTGGTATGTTTCAAAAAGCCAGAAACCATAAATATAGCTACCTGCATTCTTTGAGGTCCAAGAAGCCCACATCCAGATTTCATTGTTCTTACATATGCTTATAAACAGTGTTTCTTGAGAGAAATAATTCTGATAAGAGGGAGTTTCCTTACTGCAATTTTCTCATTTATTCTCATGCAAACACTGCACAATCTAATTACTTTCTCTTTTGCCCTTTAAGAGACAAAAAATTTTAATAATTTTCTTTTGTAAATACCATAAAATTATGCCTACAATGTCAGGAATAATCACATGCCACCCCTCTGTACTATCTCAGCTGGCAAGCTGCTCAAAGATGCTTGCTATTAAATCATAGTCATAGAATGGTTAGAGTTGGAAGGGACCTTAAAGATCATCGAGTCCCAACCCCCCTGCCCTGGGCAGGGACACCTCCCACCACACCAGGTTGCTCCAAGCCCCATCCAGCCTGGCCTTGAACCCCTCCAGGGATGGGGCAGCCACAGCTTCTCTGGGCAACCTGTTCCAGTGTCTCACCACCCTCACACCAAAGAATTTCTTCCTAATATCTAATATCAATCTCCCCTCTTTCAGTTTAAGACCATTCCACCTCATCCTATCATTGCACTCCCTGATAAAGAGTCCATCCCCATCTCTCCTACAGCCCCCTTTTAAGTACCAGAAGGCTGCTACAAGGTCTCCCTGGAGCCTTCTCTTCTCCAGGCTGAACAACCCCAGCTCTCTCAGCCTGTCCTCACAGCAGAGGTGCTCCAGCCTCTGAGCATCTTCGTGGCCCTCCTCTGGACCCGTTCCAACAGGTCCATGTCCTTCCTGTGCTGAGGACTCCAAAGCTGGACACAGAGCTCCAGGTGGGGTCTCACCAGAGCAGAGCAGAGGGGCAGAATCCCCTCCCGAGACCTGCTGGCCACACTTCTCCTGATGCAGCCCAGGATGGGGTTGGCTTTCTGGGCTGCCAGTGCACACTGCCAGCTCATGTTGAGCTTCTCATCCATCAGCACTCTAAGTTCTTCTCCTCAGGGCTGCTCTCCAGCCATTCTCTGCCCAACCTGTATTTATGCCTGGGATTGCCATGTCCCAGGGGCAGGACCTTGCGTTTGGTTTGGCTGAACTTCATGAGGTTTGCATGAGCCCACCTCTCCAGCCTGTCCAGGTCCCTCCGGATGGCATCCCTTCCCTCCAGTGTGCTGAATGTGCCATCGAGCTTGGTGTTGTCACCAAACTTGTTGCGGCTGCACTCAATCCCACTGTCCATGTCTCCAACAAAGATGTTGAACAGCACCTGTACAAGAGAGTCCCACAAGGGTCTCCACGTCCAAGTGCAGACTTGTGCTGGGGGCATTTTATGGCCCCAGCCTGGGACTGTGCCTCACCTTGTAAACTCAAAGACTGACTGCTTGCACTAATTTTTTTTTTAATAATACGTAAATATATCAGCATTACCTGCCATTTTATACTATCCTGAGCTTGATACAGATGACTACCACCTAAATTCTGCTAGAATTTTCTTCTTCATTAACAAGGTCAATGTATTATTATTTTTTTCTAAAGTCAGGTATCAGCTAGACATTTAGGCACATAGAGAGCTTCACAGATTGGAAAAGGAAGAAATCTCATTAAAATTTTCAGAGCCGAGGTATGTGAAGTACATAGGTATGCTGCCACCGGACGCAGGCAAGAATTACTGACACTAGTCTCATATATTGAGATGCAGTCCTGAGTAACATGCTCTAGCTCTGGGCTATCCTGCTTCAGCAGGGGAGTTGGACTAGATGATCTCTATGGTCCCTTCCAACTCTAGAAATTCAGTGAAATTCAGTGAAATATTAACGTGAGAAATTATTAGTCTTGTTAATATTAACATAAAATGAATTTATAGAAATGAAATACACATTTTTAACTTACACATTCATTTTCTGCCACACATTCCTTCCCTCTCCAACAACAGTATCACATTTTATCAGGAGAATACTAGATCCCATCTTCAGCTTTAATAAAATTTACTTCCCTTTCCCTATTTATGTATCTTGTAAAGATGGCAGCAACACTACTGGATCATGTAAAGACTCAACACACACATATGCATTATGTGTGACTCTTTGTCAGGAAGTGTAGTGACAGGACAAGGGGGAATGGTTTTAAATTGAAAGAGGGGAGATTGAGATTAGATACCAGAAAGAAATTCTTTGCTGTGAGGGTGGTGAGAGCCTGGCCCAGGGTGCCCAGAGAAGCTGTGGCTGCCCCATCCCTGGAGGGGTTCAAGGCCAGGCTGGATGGGGCTTGGAGCAACCTGGTCTGGGGGGAGGGGTCCCTGCCCAGGGCAGGGGGGGTGGAAATCGATGATCTTTAAGCTCCCTTCCAACTCTAACCATTCTGTGATTCTATGAGTCTATGAGTCTATGATGCTCCCCTGACTTCATGAGTGTCCCTTTCCTTTCTGCTACCAGTTAATAACAAGGAAGCAAACTACCGTCTGCCCCCTCGATTTACCTCTTCCTTGCCCCTCTTCCCCTCAGGATCAATGGAGGGAACTCACAGCTCTTGCTGCTGCTGCAGTGTCACACAGCCCTGTCTGCCCAGGGTGCTTCTTGGAGGAAGGGGCCGCAGTCGTCCTTGCCTCCTTGTACCTCCCTCTCCCCATCTTCTGCTCTTTGCCCTTCCCCATTTAACCAGCTCTTCCTGTGTGTAAGCTCTGCACCGAGCTGTCACCCAGCAGCCAGAGCAAAGCGCCTCAAAGTTTTCTAGGAACAGCCAGGGAGACATGATGGAAGTGAGGAAATCGTTCCTTCCTTCATACAGCGTTCATTGGTATCTTCCCTTTCTTCTGCCCTTCCCTTCTCCAGGTTTGCTGGATGTATTTTTACCAAATTAATGCACGAAACAGAGGGAAAGGGGGGCGGTCGGATGTCCACAAGATTTCCAGCATTCTGTGGAAACACTACGTGTTCCTGCTCCTGTCCTCAGGCTGCAGCGAGGAGGGCTAAAATCAAATTTAGGTTCAAAGCTCTTTCTGCCATAGAATATTCAGCAACTAATTCAAGCTGATTTAGCATGGCAAGTCATTGTGCATATGAAAAAGACATTGTTTTTCCTTCAAGAGAGAACACAGTAACACTGTATTTCTAAAAAAGCCCAAAGATGCTGGCCTAAATTTTGAACTAGCACTGCCATATTTTTCATCCTTTCTTGAGAGAAAAAAAAAAAAAAATCAGTTGCAAAAATCTCTTTATTAAAGGGAAACAAAACCAGTCAATTATGTGTCACAAAGACTCCAAATAAATTAATTAACCAGACGCTGCAATGTATTAAGCTTGTCCAATTTTGAGAAATGACAAACTATTAATGAAAGGATGGCAGTATTTAAGAGCACTATAATAGGTAGTGTCGGGTATCCCCAGTCTTACACACAGTCCTCCGCCCTAATAAATTTCTCTACATATTTATTTTTAATATATAATGATACCAAGTGCTCAAATTCACATTCTTTAACAGCCCCACCGCCCAGAGTATGAACTCACATTATTTACAATATCCAGCATAACCCAAAATTTTCTTTGCTTAAAATCCAGTGTCTTCCATGCCGACATCATTACATGCATATCAATCTTTAAAATCAACTTACATTAAGTTTTATACATATTTAAAATTGCACATTTCTGCCATTGATTCTGAACCTTGGATTACAGCTTCTAAGCTTTCCATAGAAGAAACATAATTATACATCAGATACCACTCCAGACATAAGCAACATTTAGCTTACCTTAAAGGCATCTCAACCTCAACATCTCAACCGTAAAGACCATTTAAAATGAGCTGAGGTGTATGACCACTTAATGTTACCCTCGTTTGGTGCCAAGACAAACCTGATAGAAACTGTCAGTAATTCCCAGTCACAACTTTCCAGCACAGACAGTGTAATGGTCTGAAAGTAACCTGACTGACTTTTTGCTTCAGCAAATAATTCCAGGGCTGCAAAGGTGTTTGTTCTTCATGAAAAACAAAAACGTTGGCAGAAAATTGGTGTTATATTCCTTATGGAAGAAACTAATATATTCTCCTTTTTCTTTTTTTGCCATTGCTTGTTTTTAATATGCTATGACTATATTTATTTTAAAACATGATTTTTATACAATAGAAGAAAAAAAAAGACCTTTGTGCCAATCAAAAAGCAAAATAACACCAAGAAATCTTCTCAACTTCAGCATATGCAAGATCATGCCCTGAACTGACATTATCTATCATTGCGTTTGTATAACACAAGATTAATTTGATGTGTTAATTTTGTACTCGATAGAAGTATTTATTCTTAAATCCCCCTGGGAGCATAAAATGTTCAAAGAATGAGTAATATGTGCCACTGCATATGGCAGAGTAATTTCATGGGAGACAGGATTTCCTATAAACATTTTTACAGGAGATTTTCCTGAAAATCATGAAAGCCGAGCTCCATAAAACTCCTTGAAACTACGAGAAGCACAGATTAATTCCTGCACTAGTTACAGGGGAAAATAATGTACCTTTCCTGCCTCTCGCTGTGTACAAATGCCAGCCCTGGGCGCCGGGAGGAAGCAGCATCCTGCGGCTGCATTCCTCTCCCCAGCTGCCACCAGCGCTCAGAGCACCTGTGACACTTTGCCAATATGAACAAATGGCTCAGACATAAATTATTGCACCTGCCTGCCTAAAAACTACGCTTCCTAGGGATGTAGCTAACATGGAGAGTTGTGCTCCTGCAACTGAAAAAGCTATTGATTCATTCCCTCCTTTACGCAAAAGCAATCTCAACGCCATACCTGAAGAGGGGAGCTCTTCATTTTTTTTCCCCAGCAAAAGCTGCATTTTCTCAGGCTTTTAGTTTGTGATAAATACACTCGGTGTGCCAACAGAGCAACAGCTTACAGTTTACACACACTCATAAAAACACTGGAACTACAGTCATGCAAGGGAGGCAGTTCCAGCATTAAGACTCACCTGCGTACAAAAACCAACCCTTCTGCCATTACCTTGCCTGTAACTCACACATAAACACAGATTAATTGCACACCAAGTGACCCAAATCCTACAGAACGTGTACCTGTTTCTGGTTTGGGGCAGAGTGGCTGGAGCTGCCTGGCAGAAAAGGACCTGGGGGTGTTGGTGGCCTGTGGGCTGAACAGGAGCCAGCAGTGTGCCCAGGTGGCCAAGAAGGCCACCAGCATCCTGGCCTGTGTCAGGAACAGCGTGGGGAGTAGGACTCGGGAGGTGATGGTCCCCCTGTACTGGGCACTGGTGAGGCCTCACCTTGAGTACTGTGTCCAGTTTTGGGCCCCCTACCATAAAAAAGACATTGAGGGGCTGGAGCAGGTCCAGAGAAGAGCAACAAAGCTGGTGAGGGGTCTGGAGAATAAGTCTTATGAGGAGAGGCTGAGGGAGCTGGGGGTGTTCAGCCTGGAGAAGAGGAGGCTGAGGGGAGACCTTCTTGCTCTCTACAACTCCCTGAAAGGAGGGTGTAGCCGGGGGGGGTCGGTCTCTTCTCTCAAGTCACAGGCGACAGGACAAGAGGAAATGGCCTCAAGTTGTGCCAGGGTAGGTTCAGGCTGGATATTAGGAAAAATTTTTTCACTGAAAGGGTTCTCAGCCATTGGAATGGGCTGCCCAGGGAGGTGGTTGAGGCACCATCCCTGGAGGTGTTCAAAAGATGGATTGATATAGTGCTCAGTAACATGGTTTAGTGATGGCTTGTTGTTTTTTGGTTTGGTTTGGTTTGGTTTGGTTATTTTTATCAGAGTTAGGTTGATGGTTGCTCTAGGTAATCTTGAAGGTCTCTTCCAACCTAGATGATTCTATGAAATACTCACACCTATAATTTTCCATCTGCTCAGAACGATGATCAATTATGTTGATCTAGAGAAGCCATAATTGTGAAGCTGGTGCTCCCAAGGACACTGTTTGCCTCGTGCCTGCACTCAAAAGGACAAGAGCTTTTGGAAATTCTGTTATTTTGAATGTCAAGTGCTCAGTAACATGGTTTAGTGATGGCTTGTTGTTTTTTGGTTTGGTTTGGTTTGGTTATTTTTATCAGAGTTAGGTTGATGGTTGCTCTAGGTAATCTTGAAGGTCTCTTCCAACCTAGATGATTCTATGAAATACTCACACCTATAATTTTCCATCTGCTCAGAACGATGATCAATTATGTTGATCTAGAGAAGCCATAATTGTGAAGCTGGTGCTCCCAAGGACACTGCCTCATGCCTGCACTCAAAAGGACAAGAGCTTTTGGAAATTCTCTTATTTTTAATGTCATTTAGGTCCAGGGAGGTGGAGGGTGGGGGCATTGTATGCTTTTCTTTTTTTTTCTTTTTATCAGAGTTAGGCTGATGGTTGGAATATATGATCTTGAAGGTCCCTTCCAACCTAGACAATTCTATGAATCTATGATTCTCAGTTGTTTTGGGAGTCAGAGCAACCCAGTGCCAGCAGGCTAAATGTCACAGTGGGAAAGCTGAGTCCATTTCCAGCTGCACTTGCAGTTCATTAACCAGCTACAGAGAGGGTAAAAATATCCTCACATGCAATTGCCAAAACTCTGTTTTCCAAATATTTTGCTTGTTTGTGTCAATTATTTTAGATCTACTGTAACATTGCAGACCTTTGACCGAGTGATGAATACTTTTTCTCTAGCATGCTATCAGTATGAAAATAAAAACAATGGGAAAAAACATGTATCTTCCCGTATTTAGCTTCCCCTTTTTTCTGCCCCTTTCATCTTCCCAAGTCAGTTCTCCACATCAGCCCCAGCTACTGAACCAGCGATGACTCCAAGCTCCACCTGAACAAAACAGCCCTTCACAGCTCCATCTTCCATGTTCTCTTGCAAGTTTCCTCCTGAAGTTTGGGATAGAGACCAAGAGAGTAGTGACCAGTAGGTACCACAGCAAACGCAGTGGAGCGCTGCCAGTGGACATATGAAGAGGCTGGCCAGCAGTTATCATATATATCCACCCCAGAAAGAGAAAGTGAAGTAGCCTCACAAAATCTCTAGCATTCCCACAGCTGTAATTTTTCCTGACAATTTTCTAGTATTAATTTTCCAGACTTATCAGATCATCCCTTAGTGTCATGATGTATCCTCCCCCTCTACTCTGCCCTGGGGAGGCCCCATCTGGAGCACTGGGACCAGTTCTGGGCTCCCCAGTTCCAGAAGGACAGGGAACTGCTGGAGAGGGGACAGCAGAGGGCTACAAAGATGATGAAGGGCCTGGAGCATCTCTCTTATGAGGAGAGGTTGAGGGACTTGGGTCTTTTTAGTCTGGAGAAGAGAAGGCTGAGGGGGGATCTGATCAATGCTTATAAATACTTCAAGGGAGGGTGTCAAGAGGATGGGGCTGGTCTTTTTTCAGTGGTGTCCAGGGACAGGACAAGAGGAAATGGGCACAAACTTGAACATAAGAAGTTCCACCTAAACATGAGGAGGAACTTCTTTCCTGTGAGGGTGGCAGAGCCCTGGCAGAGGCTGCCCAGGAAGGTGGTGGAGTCTCCTTCTCTGGAGACATTCAAACACCACCTGGACATGTTCCTGTGCAACCTGCTCTGGGTGGACCTGCT
>NW_015090976.1:1090750-1106554 GCF_001431845.1 Calidris pugnax | reverse complement strand
AGGGTTATCAGGCATTGGAATGGGCTGCCCAGGGAGGTGGTTGAGGCACCATCCCTGGAGGTGTTCAAAAGACGGGTTGATATAGTGCTCAGTAACATGGTTTAGTGATGGCTTGTTGTTTTTTGGTTTGGTTTGGTTTGGTTATTTTTATCAGAGTTAGGTTGATGGTTGCTCTAGGTAATCTTGAAGGTCTCTTCCAACCTAGATGATTCTATGAAATACTCACACCTATAATTTTCCATCTGCTCAGAACGATGATCAATTATGTTGATCTAGAGAAGCCATAATTGTGAAGCTGGTGCTCCCAAGGACACTGCCTCATGCCTGCACTCAAAAGGACAAGAGCTTTTGGAAATTCTCTTATTTTTAATGTCATTTAGGTCCAGGGAGGTGGAGGGTGGGGGCATTGTATGCTTTTCTTTTTTTTTCTTTTTATCAGAGTTAGGCTGATGGTTGGAATATATGATCTTGAAGGTCCCTTCCAACCTAGACAATTCTATGAATCTATGATTCTCAGTTGTTTTGGGAGTCAGAGCAACCCAGTGCCAGCAGGCTAAATGTCACAGTGGGAAAGCTGAGTCCATTTCCAGCTGCACTTGCAGTTCATTAACCAGCTACAGAGAGGGTAAAAATATCCTCACATGCAATTGCCAAAACTCTGTTTTCCAAATATTTTGCTTGTTTGTGTCAATTATTTTAGATCTACTGTAACATTGCAGACCTTTGACCGAGTGATGAATACTTTTTCTCTAGCATGCTATCAGTATGAAAATAAAAACAATGGAAAAAAACATGTATCTTCCCGTATTTAGCTTCCCCTTTTTTCTGCCCCTTTCAGCTTCCCAAGTCAGTTCTCCACATCAGCCCCAGCTACTGAACCAGCAATGACTCCAAGCTCCACCTGAACAAAACAACCCTTCACAGCTCCATCTTCCATGTTCTCTTGCAAGTTTCCTCCTGAAGTTTGGGATAGAGACCAAGAGAGTAGTGACCAGTAGGTACCACAGCAAACGCAGTGGAGCGCTGCCAGTGGACATATGAAGAGGCTGGCCAGCAGAGAGTTATCATACATATCCACCCCAGAAAGAGAAAGTGAAGTAGCCTCACAAAATCTCTAGCATTCCCACAGCTGTAATTTTTCCTGACAATTTTCTAGTATTAATTTTCCAGACTCATCAGATCATCCCTTAGTGTCATGATGTATCCTCCCCCTCTACTCTGCCCTGGGGAGGCCCCATCTGGAGCACTGGGACCAGTTCTGGGCTCCCCAGTTCCAGAAGGACAGGGAACTGCTGGAGAGGGGACAGCAGAGGGCTACAAAGATGATGAAGGGCCTGGAGCATCTCTCTTATGAGGAGAGGTTGAGGGACTTGGGTCTTTTTAGTCTGGAGAAGAGAAGGCTGAGGGGGGATCTGATCAATGCTTATAAATACTTCAAGGGAGGGTGTCAAGAGGATGGGGCTGGTCTTTTTTCAGTGGTGTCCAGGGACAGGACAAGAGGAAATGGGCACAAACTTGAACATAAGAAGTTCCACCTAAACATGAGGAGGAACTTCTTTCCTGTGAGGGTGGCAGAGCCCTGGCAGAGGCTGCCCAGGGAGGTGGTGGAGTCTCCTTCTCTGGAGACATTCAAACACCACCTGGACATGTTCCTGTGCAACCTGCTCTGGGTGGACCTGCTCTGGCAGGGGGTTGGACTAGATGATCTCCAGAGGTCCCTTCCAACCCCATGGGATTCTGTGATTCTGTGATGAAAGTATTTACTACCTCCAGATAATAAAACAAAATCTCTCCAGCCCACACTTGCCTAATGGTGGCATCGACAACATGAAGGAATAAGACTACCCAAAGGTGAATTCCTCATGACCACAAAGCACCAAGATCAAAAATTTCCTAACCTTAAGTTATCTGCTGTCACCCAGATGCCCACAGCATTCCTGGTGTGCACTCATTGTGGAACTGAAACAACAAAGTGACTCTCTGCTCTTATGAAAAGATGGTATCTTCTGTGGATATTCTATTTCATCTAAGGGCAGGGCCCCATTGAAGTCATTAAAGAGCAGGATTCCTCCTTGAGCGGCCTTACAGATAATGATTCTTGGTAAGTTTCTGGTAGGTATTACATTAGAGGAAATTACCAGCATGGCAACAACTGTGATCTAAGAGGAAAAGAAACAAACAGAAGTCCCTACAGGGCAGCTAAACATACAAATCCAGAAAATCCATCTTATATTGTCCATTAGACTCCAAATGAAACCTGAAAATGACACTCGTCCTCCATAGCAAATATACAACTTCACTATGTCAACAGCTGGTGCTAATTGGCCTAGTCACTCATTTATGCACAAATATTGCAACAGCAGAGAACGGATATTAGCTTAATGTTACGATAGTAATAGGAAAGTGGGTTTTAATTGGGGTATTCAGTCTGATCACAAATTCACATTTCAAAAGCACACTGCTCTGCATTTCTAATCCAGCAAAATTTGCGACTGACTTCTGTGGAGCTTCTTCTCTGCTGGGAAGATAAAAAGTGCTTTATATGTGTCTTTTACTCAGATCTGATTTATTCCAACCAGAAATCTAGATCCTGAAAGCAAGTGGTACTGATGTTACTGTGATAAGTGTCTAAATTCTATAGTATAACACCATCCCACAGTAAATAACCCCAGATTGTCCTTCTTAATGAACATCTATCTGTTATGAGGATAAGGCACGTGGAAGCAAGTTCTGAGTCAGGCCGAGTGCTCTCAGGAAAGTATGCATACTGTATGAACATATACACTATAGCAGCATCACTTGTAATTAACCAGCATTGTTTGTGTTTCAGTAGTAAAGACACTGTAGAGAGTCCAGCAAAAATAGACAAGGTTTCATTTTTGGAGCATAGCTGCATTTCCCTTCTAACTAAAATTCTGCAATAATCACAGAGATGTCTCAACCCTGGAGGTCCTAGTAACTAGCATTTACTAACTTTGGCAAGATTACTTACTAAATAAAATCTAAATAAAATCTGAGTACCAGACCCATGCTGGCATAAATCAGCCTTGCAAAATGCAATCAATTAAATATATTGATTTACATTAAGCCAAAATCTTGCCCTGAACAGAATGTCACCGGGTACTTCTCCTCCCTGTGAATTTTAAGGATGCTTGAAGAAACTATAGCAAGCACTACAAGAAGCTCATTATGATTCACCAATATCCTCTCACCTGCTCTTTGTCTTTGAAGTTCATTGCCCGAGTGGTGAAGCTGAGCTTTCTCTTACTCAGTCCGCATACGCATATCACATTTACTGGGAGCATTAACAGCATAAGACAGATTTGTAATGCTATTTGTGAGGAAGTCCAGCAGCCCCATCTCATCCACCCTGTCAGGATTTCACCCTGTCAGGATTGCTTTCAGGAGATCCAGTCCCTACCCTTCAGCCTCCATCCCAATACGCTCCAAGATACAGTTCTGACTTCTGCACACCCTTAATGGAGCTGGAGCCCAGGCTATATTCATTCTAGTGATCAAACAGACCAGGACACAAGCTCAAGCACTAGCACACAACTGTCAACACCACTTTGTTTTTACAGTGCTTCCCAGCACAATTTTGACTTACGGCACCCACCATTCTCTCAAGGGCCAAGTATAGTCTGGGGAAAAACTGAGAATGGGAAATGTTCCCGGCAGGTGGGCTGGAGAAGGCCACCTTGTTCCAGGGTTGGAGAGAGAGCTTTGCTGCATGGGCAAGCCCTGTGAGCGGCTGCCTCATACCTGCAAGGCTCCACTGCTCCTCCCTTCACAGGGAGGACATACCTTCACATTCCCAGTGCCCACGGTCCAAAACTAACTCTGCAGGCTCCCACTATTGCTTAGATACCAATTATAGTATACAGAGAAGTTACAATCAGCAGTAAATGCCTAAGCTGGAGGGCCACGAAGATGCTCAGAGGAATGGAGCATCTCTGCTGTGAGGACAGGCTGAGAGAGCTGGGGTTGTTCAGCCTGGAGAAGAGAAGGCTCCGGGGAGACCTTATATCAGCCTTCCAGCGCCTGAAGGGGGCTACAGGAGAGATGGGGAGGGACTTTTTGTCAGGAAGTGGAGCAGTATAACAAGGGGTAATGGTTTTAAATTGAAAGAGGGGAGATTTAGATGAGATACCAGAAAGAAATTCTTTGCAGTGAGGGTGGTGAGAGCCTGGCCCAGGTTGCCCAGAGAAGTGGCTGCCCCATCCCGGGAGGGGTTCAAGGCCAGGCTGGATGGGGCTTGGAGCAACCTGGTCTGGTGGGAGGTGGCCCTGCCCAGGGCAGGGGGGTGGAACTCCATGATCTTTAAGGGCCCTTCCAACTCTAACCATTCTATGATTCTATAATTCTTCAAAGGTCCCTTCCAACTCAAACCATTCTATGATTCTATGATTCTTCGATTCTAAGTCTTATTAGGCCTTAACAGCTCCTTCTAGAAACCGTAGCCCAAGATGTGGCACAAAGAGTAGGAAAGCAGAGGGCAGTCCTCCACCAGCTCAGACATACAGAAAGCTTATAATTTCAGGGATAATCCTTAACAGGTTCCCCACCTGGCACTGAATGTAGTCATTCATCAGTACCTCAGAGGCCTGCATGGATGAAGACACACAGATATGTAAACTCTAATTTTTGAGCAATTTCTCTTTCGAGAGTACCTTTGTATTCTTTGACAGCCTTTAAACACCATTGCTGAGCAACCCCAAATCCCAAGATACGTTTAATACTCTAATGCCCTCAAAAAACACCCGCTGCCCCATTCTGGCATGTCTTTGAGTTTGTTTCCTTCCACGGGCAGCTATGCTTTACACAAGTTTTCCTCTGTATTACCTGCTGTTTTCTCAAAGAGAAAAGATGGCCTGAATATTGCACAGCCTTAATTTCCAGCTGTAGGATGACTCTGATGCACCCAGAACCTGAGCAAGGTTCAATACCAAGAAACAAAGAAGATCAAGGAACAGTAAGATGGAGCAAATACGCCTAGAGATAGTGAATGGTGCTGCCCAAAGAAGACAAACAGAAGATACCTGGTGACTACAAGAAAGACAAAGAGGAGCAAAAGCGTCAAAAGTACGATGAGGACGTAATGTTCTGAGAATTCCTGATTTCATAGAGTTACTCCAGATTTACACAACAAAGATGGTAGTTGTTTGAACAAGATTTCAGTCAGAGTCAGCGATGGTCCATGCACATAGGCATTCAGAACCAGCAGGGCAGCAGAACCCAAGAAGCAGCAATCCTCTCCCTAATAGAGAGGAGGGATTTCAGGCCCTGATAAAGAAGGGAGGTTTTTACCTGCCTTTCCTGAGCAGCCCTTGTCAGTGCTGTTAAACCCTCTTGGAATGGAAACCACATGCTGGTAACTGTCCCTGCCTTATGCTAGGGAACTGGGCATGTTTAGCTTGGAGAAGAGGAGGCTGAGACCTCCTTGCCCTCTCCAACTCCCTGAAAGGAGGGTGTAGAGAGGTGGGGGTTGGCCTCCTCTCCCAGGGGAATAATGACAGGAGCAGAGGAAATGGTCTGAAGTTGGGGCAGGGGAGGTTTAGACTAGATCTGAGGAAGAATGACTTTCCTGAGAGGGTGGTCAGGCCCTGGAAGGGCCTGCCCAGGGAGGTGGTGGAGTCACCATCCCTGGAGGGATTTCAGAAAGGTGTAGACGTGGCACTTCAGGGCATGCTCTAGTGCCTGAGATCGTGTGGTTGTGTCTGTTTGTGGGTTTGTGGGTTTTTGTGGGGGTTTTTTTCAGTGGTTGGGCTCGATGATCTCAAAGGTCCCTTCCAACCATGAATATTCTGTGATTCTAGTTCCTATACCCTCCCCAGGAAGTGTTTGGGACAGTGCTACTGTCACACCACAACCATGCCAGAAACAATGTTCACAATTTCATAGTTTAGCTGATTGAACTCTAACATTACCTGGTGTTTCTGACTAACATATACACAGCCTTCGAGGATCTGAGGCTCAGCACTTTCTGTAGCAAACTCGTTCACTTTGCAATTAACCTCCGTGTTCACATCTGCTGCGCCCCTCCCTTTCCTATTTCCAGGCCTTTCTGAAAACCAAGTCCTCTCCACACCCAGAAGCTGTAATGCCTACACGTCTTTGTTCACTGTCCTTCACAGCAGAGGCAAGGATGCACGTTTTTATTGTTTATTCTACTCACAGTGAAGTACAGCGTACAATTGTGGTACTAAATCACTCTACTTGAGGGCTCATTCTTAATATGCAGATCTTATCAAAATATATTAGTACCATCAAATAGAAAATGGACAGCTCCATGCTTCTTCAGATACCATGTATCCTTTTTAACTCTATAAGAAATTTGAGCCCTACAATTTATCCTTTAGTATGCTGTAATCAAAAGCGTTGATCTTTTTAAGACTGTTTAATGCCTACAGTCGCCATCCTCATTAGCCAGAGGTTAGAAGTATAAACATAGCTAAGTAAGCACACAACAATGATAGAAAATAATAGTTTCTTTTACAACACATAACATGGGCCTTCTGTTGTAAGGAGACAGCCCAGAATGCTTTAGGTATTTAAAACTCTTCAGTGTAAGGTGCTACAATTACTTAATCAGTTACTATTCTTAACAGGCAATCAAGAAGCCAATTAGGACTTCTATAATGGCTCCCAGGCAAATGGCAGGTTAATATCTGAACTTCACCTGAGCGGACATAGAAAGAAAGGGTGCCAGTGATTCATCACATTCATGGTGATCTCACCTACTAACTCTGATTATTTTGCTATGTTTGGGGCCAGGGTTTGGGATGGTTTGGAGTGTTGGTGGGTTTGGGATATTTTATTTTTTTAATTACCCAAGGATATAGTATTGTTTGGTACAATGTTAAATCACAGTAGTTAAAATAGTTTCTAAAAATAAATACTTCGAGTACCTTTTTAATCATAATTTTATTCTTCAGACAGTGCTAGTCTGAGTGTCAGGAAGACAATATTACTGCAATTATGCATATTTTGGAAAAAGCTTGGGATAAGCTACTGTATTTGGGTAGAGGAAAGAGGAAAAAGGCATTCAAGGTCCTTATTACTTAAGTTTACAGATGAACTCCAGTTTTAAAAATAAAAGTCTTGAAAACTGTTTTTCTACTGGAACATTCCTAAGTGTACATACCTAATAAGCCTCAGTTGGTATAGCTTAAAGGGTGAGTCTATTCTTGAAGAATAGACAGTGGAAACAAAACATTTTTGCTGTGGATTTTAAGCACATTTCTCTGCCTTTGGTTTTATTGACTGTGAAGATTATGCAGGCTCTGTTAAGTCGTTCTGTAAACTTGTCTAAACCCCTTTCAAGGAAACAATTTTTTTAACTTCTTCCAATTTGCTTTTTATAATGATCTCTTCCAGTGAAAGTTGTCATGTATGCAAATCAACGTAAACATTTAAATCCCACAACCCCTGGATTTCAAATTCAATCACCTACAACATCATTGATTCTTCAAGGTGAAGAAATAATATTATGGACAGATACCCTTGCTAGTAGACAGCTGTCAAAAAATAAACTAAAAAAAACCCCAACCAACAAACACAAGAAAAACAAATTTATTTGCTCTATTTTTCTTTCCCCATTAGAAGTCATAACAGGGCATACGGATATAACCCTCTATTTCAGCCATCACGTCTTCTTTATATAATAAAAAGCCCAATGCTGTCAATACTCTTTGTTTTTAATTTTCACAGAATGAAGACTTGTTTCCCAATAATAAGAGAGCTTTAAGCTCTAAACCTGTGCTGCACAGATTTATTAACCTAGCCAAAATGCAAGGCGTATCTTTCTCCACCAAGTGTTATCATTTTCAAATAAGACGTGTCCTATAGGGAATAAATTTAGAGACCATTTTTTGTTATGTTGAGGGGAGGGTTAACTGTTGAGATAAATAACCACAATGTTGCATCTGCATTTTTTAAAGTTTAACTTCGAAAATACGCTGATTATAATGCTAAGCAATAAAACACATACATTGTAGAGTATAAACCAAATAAAAAACTCCTGTTCCACATGGTATACAATACACTGGTGATAAACAAGTCCTCAGCAGAAGAGATGAACAAAATATAAAGCCAGCAAGTTTACATATTCAACACATTTCAATGTCATTTGGGGTTTATAGGATACAAATCCATTGTCTGCATCAAAGAGCATACATCTGTGATTTTTCTGTTGATTATTAGTAACCACCAAAATTTATCACTCACTCCCAGAAACAGAACTTTTTAAAGTGCCGTTTATTTTGTGAGTAAATCGGTCTTCAATATTGCTCAGCCTTCCCTTGCTTCTTTGCCACACTGAATGGCAAAGGATATATTAATCATTCCAACGAAAATTTGAAATCTTTGTATAGAGTTCCAACCTAATCTTTCTTCATTCGTCTCACTAAACTACTTTTTTCACAGGTTTTGCTATCTTTTCTTTAAAGTCAAGTAAGTGTATACTGAAACATTAAAGAAGGGAAATGTTCATGTCCATTCATGTAGATGCATGCAAAGTAATAACCTTAGACTTGTCTCAAGGAAGAGCAGTGGTGCAGCTTTACAAGCCTGCAATTAAGCATTCTGACAGCTCGGAGAAGCTGCCCCTGAATTCAGTGACATTTAAGGGATGTGTATTTATTATTTGGCACCCACAAACTACTTGCATAGACATCGCAGTGTCTTTTTGCTCTCTGGGGACCTGCATGACAGCACTTTTAAATTTTATGTTCTAAACAAGTTCTCAATAGCTATGTGACAATTTCTGATCTGGGGCTCATCAGGGCAGGCAGCTGCTCCCTGTGTGGAGACGCAGGGATGCTCTTTGGCATGAGCCGGTGGCCCTGCAGGCTGTTGCCATCCTGGATATTCTGCTCCTACACCTCCCAGCACAGGGGAGCAATCAGAACAGCGTCGGAAAGCAAGCACTGCCTTTCCCACATAGAAAAATCCTCCTCATTATCCACTCCACTGATCACCCGCCTCAGCCCATGCCTCAACCACAATATTCACCGAGCAACTGATGCATCGCTGCAGATTCTCTCCCTGTCAACCTGTGATGCATCACCACAAGCTTCTTGTAACCACAGACAAAATCTCGAGAACAGGCTCAAAATACCAAGATTTGAACTTGGTTTTCCAGTGTTTAACGCAGGGTGGCTCCTAGTTAGACACACCCCCCTCCAAAAAAAAAAAATAAAAATCAGTGGTCAGAGCTTTTCACACCTCACAGAAAGTCATACTTCCACTGAAAATATAATGATTAGCACGGAAAAATTCATATTAGTATAGACAACTAATTTGTACTGATCGCTTCTGAAACCCAAAAAAACCTACTAAAATCAGAATTATAAAAATCTGAATATGAAAACTTTTCTTTGAAAATAAAAAGTTCATGTAACAGCTTAAAAACTATAAGAGTTTGCATTTCTAGCAGATCCTCTGATCATGGTATTTGTACAGATTTTACTTGTAATTTTAACCCAAAAATCTCATCTACCAAATATTTTGCTATCAAAGAGTGTATTTCAGGAAGTTCTTCCCTTACACTTTCCAATCTGGTTCCACAAGCCTTCCTAACATGTTACAATCCAAGCTGGAAACACAGGCTGCAGATTTACAGCCAATTACAACTGAGAATTTTCTCAACAACTTCAAATACATCTCTCCTGCACAGACTGAGCAGAATGTAGAGAGAATATTTCTGTTGACACAAACGCACTAAATCTGTTTTAGATCTGTTTCAGAATGTGTTCCAGGGAAAACATCAATTGAAAAATTGGTATCAACTAGAGTTGATTAATGTATGAATTGTTGCAGAGCTGCATGCAATCTCCCAGTAATAGTTCTATTTCTTTACTTGAACCAGCTTGCCAATTATCATTATGCATAACTATGAAACTGGGACAAAATTTTTATGATGATGTTTACATCTTATCCAGTATGCACATAAATTTAGTAAAAAAAAAAAAAAAAAAGGCAAAAAGCTGTCGTTAAAGCATCTTACGACTGGATACAGAACAATACGTTCTGAGCAGCAAACAGCATCTTCAGGCATGTGTACATACTCGATGACAAACCCTGTTACTCACACGCAGGAGCTGATCATACAAGACAAGCAGTGATCTGTGCCCACATAAAACACAGAAATGCAGGGGTGAGCTCTGGATATCTAGCTGTAATATTGCAGTAGCTGCCCCTGCTATCACCTGTGCAGATTATCATCATAAATCAAGTTATTTTAATACTGTTCCTTCAGAATTTTGAAGGTTCAAAGGCTAACAGCAGAGCTGGTTGAATCTTGAAAAAACGATGCTTGCAACTGTTGATGTGAATGCTAAAAAGCTTCTCTAAAGGATCTTCTTATTGCTATTCAGAAATGTTTGCATGCATGGACTTCTGCATGCACATATGTATGCAAAATGACTGTTTTTCCCCGATGAAGACACACTTAATACCTTGGAGGGTCAAACTGGATTTTAATTGCATGTACTGCATGTTAATTTGGAAATTCTGGTTCCTGCAGGCCCATCTGTACTTCTCTTTGACATTGACTTGACCCTGTAATAAACTTAATTTGACCTTTTAAAAAAATTATCCTTGATCCATGATTTTTATTTTTATTTTTTACAGTTGTAGGTTCAAAAACTTTCACAGTAAGATCCTAGATCTCGAGCTCTAAAAGAAGGACTACAGCTTTGCTGTGTAACAAACGTGATGCACACTCGTCTAGAGTGAAGACCTTGAGGGTATTGTGGAAGATGTGTCCACAGAAGAAGTCAGGCTTATACAGGTGGATAGACACATAAAGCAGCAAAACTAAATCCCTCACAGTGTGCTGCAGCAGTATTTTAAAAAACAGTATTTCAGTGGGCAGATAAAAACATTTCAAATTTCTATTCTTTTCCACAGAAAAGTCAACATTTTCCCCATGGGAATATTTTGTCACAGTCTTCTTAATACGCCCCACAGATTCTCCAATACAAGTGAGAAAAAATTATATTTGCAGGTAATGATGACTTAAGCATTCTAAAGTAATCAGTTGGGATGTAAGAAAACAACTTAACAAACATTTTTGGTGCTAAATGCCCTCCAAAAAAACAAACCAAAAAAGCCCCAAGCCTTGTAGCCAAAGGCTCTACAGTCCATTGGAGAAACCCACGAAGGAAAAAAATAAATCCATTATGGCCAATCTTTAAAAGCTTTCTTTTCCTTCTCCATTTAGCACCCTTTTGCAGGGAGCTCTTGCAATCCCTTTTTGCAGGGAGTAAGTAGATTCCGATTATGAGATTCTTTTGACCATAGTTTTTATGCAAGGGATCTAATCTCAAATGAAAGCATTTGCATAAACAAAGTTACTCACTTTGTTTAGTCGTAAAGTGGTCAAAACTTTCCATTTTCTTTCCTACTTCTCCCTCTTTTTTCTTTCTACATTATTTTGTTATCGTTGGGGTTTTTCCCCCCTCTCCTTACATAGAAGCTACCCAAACCAGATTATTTATCGGAGCTGCTGGTTCATTATTGCACCTTTTGTACTATATTTCTTAATTGAAATTTTACTTCCCGTGCATTTTCTTTGGCAATGCCTAGGGCAGGCCCTTCCTTCCCACTGTGGGTTGCTGAGGGTACGGTCAGGGTGCCGCGGGGTGACTGCCTTATGACCAGAAACTCATGCCTTATTTTGCCTTTGTCTGTTCAAGGCACCCCGTGACCTGCTGCCACCTCGATCACATCTCACCCGGCACACACTCGCCACCTCTGGCCTTTAAATTGTTTTCTGGCAACGGGGGTGGGCACACATCTCTCTCCTCACCAACACAAACCCCCCGTTCTTTGTGACAGCCTTGCTTCTGCCGGCGATTCCCCACCAGGCCCAGGCAGACGCTGAGAGCTGCTCGTGCTGCGGCCCTCCTCTCCCCTAGTTATGGTTGTGCTACGGCCCTCCTCTCCCCTAGTTATGGTCGTGCTGCGGCCCTCCTCTCCCCTATTTATGGTCCCTCATTCGTGCTTAATTTTTTTTAAGAAGTTTTCAGTGTTATTACCTGCTACAGAGAGTGACAAGGCGCTGCTCAGTCCCGGTGACGCTTGCTTCGGTGATTGTGGCTCAGTATCAACTAAACAGCCAAAATTCCCAACTACCTGCAAGGCACTTATTTAGAACTACTGGAGCTTCTGGGCATGGGGTGAGGGCTGCGCTTTTCAAAAGGCAGCTCTGTGTAACAGAGAACCATTGCCCCCTACACCCCAAAGAAATCAGGCGAGCACTGAGCGCAGCAGAGCAGCTGCTTGACAGCTTTATTAGAAAACAGCTTGGAGAAGTATGTGAAAAATACTGTATTCAGCCGAAGCTGCAGGGAACAACAGAAGAAAAATAATTAGCCAAGTCAGAAATTGGCTAAGGCATTGGGTCTTCTTTCTATTTCCTCTAAAATACAAAGGGATCTTTAAACAACAAGCAGCAAGCGAGACACTGTTTATATCTCACCTTAAAAAGCCACAAGCAGAACAGCACACCCTAATAACATCCTTGGCTCAGAAATCATTCAGAAGCAAGGGGGCCATCTGCTGCATTCCCAGTACCATTTTCTGCTGTATCTTGGAGGATTTTCACTGGAAGTCTCTCAGCCTAGCCCACGTTGGTGCTAGCTTTGCTGGGCCTGTGAGGAGTGGCAGGAAACCTCCGAGCAGGTTTGGCTGCAGGTGAGTATCACAGCCTACCTGTCGTGACTGCAAGAACTAAAACCAGTACACCCAGCTATGTCATCTATTCAGGACTCAAAAGTCCTGCACGCAATATTGTCAGCCTGAATTATATCCAATAACTTTGTATTATAATGCATTTCATTCAATAGACATTTTCAGAGACAGAAAACTTGCTCGTAATATGTTCATGAACATAACTTTCCAGGTAAAATAAAAAAAAATTTAAAAACAGCTTAAGGCACAGAATCAGGTGTCTAAAAAGAGCAGCTTCCTTCTCCAGCTTGCTGTGCTTTATCCTCAGTAATGCTGGTGCCATGCTCCAACGCAGCACTCCCTTCCCCGAGCGAGTCTGTCACCGCACCACGGATACGTGATCCACTGGTGACTCCTAACCCCACTCCTTCCCATTTCATTCCCACTGACCTCAGATCCCAGCCTCAGAGCGCTCAGAGCCAGCTCCTCAGTGGGTGAAGACTGAATTTTACCAAGATTTTAGGACAATGTCACCACACATCCATCCACATGCACAAACGGAGTGCATTGTCTCTGTAGTCCTCCATGTCTTGTTCTTCTTCCTACTGCTAGGGCTAAAGAGGTCTTCTCTGCACACTGGAAAGAAGGACTGGAATTGCTTCTGACACAATAATAGCAAAGTATGCTAAATAAATACTACAGAAACATCCAGACTGAAAAATCCTTGTTCATGTAGCCATGAAATTTGATAAAGGTATTTAAAATATTCACCACTGTTCTCATTTCTTAAAGCATAGCCTTAAGTCTACTGACATTTCATGGTCTGTTAATACAGGACACTTTAAATACAGAAAGGTACACGTTATCCATTAAAGACTACGTAGACTCATGCATAAAATAGCTCATAGTGTACAGATGTAAGATTGTTTAATGGTACAAACTATAAAATCAAATCTTCAAGGCTGCCTCCAAGTTCAGCATTTTAAAAACGACTGCAAGACATAACCTGTGTCTGTCAAAGTTATAATCAGGAGGTATTAAATAAAAGCACAAGCATGGGGAGTACAAACAAATGCCACTTGCTCAAGACTTCCTTCTAAAATATAAGAAGTGGCCTCAAGTTTAACTCATAGCTTACTGAAAACAGGAATAGTTGGAAGGTTTTTTTGCATCCTGTGGGGATATTTCATGCTTAAAACAGTTTTACTGCCTCCATCAGTACTAAATCTCAATATGCATGACGTCCACATCCATAATGCAAAAATGCATCCAGGTGTTGTTTGCTGTTCAGTGCTCCTAACCTCATACACACTGATGAGCAGGAAGGATATGGTCTGGAAAGTTATAAATTTCTAGGCACAAGCAGATAACTCTAGAGTATCACTGCTTTCAGGATTTAATAGCACACTGTTACCTACTTTGCCAACTAAGCACCCCTTATTTTTCTCCTAAAACAGGACTCCCATATGAAAATATGAAAACAGTATATATATAAAAGCAGTGGTAAGTGCTAAATATCAAACACACAAAAGAGTTGCAGATCTACAATTACCTAGCATTAATAAAATATAAATTTTTCATGTACCTTTATTCCCAAGAGCTGCCAAGCACTCCTCTACACAGGGCTTAGCCTATGACCTCAAAAGCCTCACTAGCTTCAAAGAGTGGCCACTAAAAAAAGTAAAAGGAAAAAAAAAATAAACAAAAGAAATGTGCGTGGAGTAGTGAAGGTTTTTCCTCAAGAATTCAGAATGGACTGCTAAAATTCAGTCCTTCCCATAGAAATGTTCCCAAATCACGTTAAACATCCCAACTCCTGGTCATGTGAATGTCAAAAACAAGAGGTTCTATCATAGTGAAAAGCCATACCAAGTGCTCTTACTACTTGTTTCAAACTCTGGAAAGCTCACATGAAAGAATGTTTCTGTGCAGTGAAAGAGACCTGAGCTTATTTTCAACTTCGCACATTTTTTTTCCCTTTTTCACTACAACCTAAGTAGTTGGCTTCAGACTAAGATGCTTCAATGTAAAGCAAAAAGCAATTTTTTTTTTTTTTTTTTTTTTTTTTTTTTTTTTTTTTTTTTTTTTTTTTTTTAACATAGAATACATTTCATCTTTAAGCAATAAGAAAAATCAGAGTAATTATTTGTTGGTCTTTTTCTCTGAAATTTGCACTTAAACAAAAATTACTTTCAGCTGGTAGCAGAACTATGTTAAAAATTATGAACCATTAATGGAGTTAGAGAATTAAATCTATTTCATTTAGAATTTCGACTGAGAGGGTTGGTGCATGTACTCACTAGGTAGCTAGAAAGAAAGAGAGAGAAGCTGGAAAGCGAAAGATTTGGAGCACAGCACCATTTGGAAGGTAATATCTTCTGATACTCCTGGTACTCCTCGACCTGAACATCAGCTGTTCACGTTCTACCGAACACAAACTATTTACAATCTAGCATCTTCCCACGTTAGATCTTTGAGGTCTTTTTCTTTCTACCTTTATGATCTCAGTGAAGGTCCCCTGCATTTCCAGAGGTTACACACACACGGGTGGATCCGTTCCACGGGTCAGAGAGCACAAACACGGCTCAGCGAGCACCTGACTGATGACACCCACGGTGCAGCTGTACTATATGGCACACAAAAGACACGGCAGGAGGAGGGAAGGACCCGTGGGTGCTGTCTCAGGGGGCTGGCGGACACCACTGAGGGAGTACTTCTCACCTTCCTCATACAAAGTCAAGAAATTAGAAGCAGAGACTTTGCCATCACAAGCAGTTCCCAAAAGGCGTTTGGGTGGCAGGTGTGTTACTGCCGGGAGAAGAGGGGGTCCCACCAGCGGGATCGAGGTGTCCTCGGTGGGGGACCGTACCCCTCGGTGTGTCACACCCCCCGAGCCCGCACCTTCACCCGCACCCTTCCGTCGCGGCTACAGAACCGCTTACGGGGCTGCCGCCACCACCGACGGGCGGGGGGGGGCTGCACGGCTCCGGCGCTGCCTGCGCGCCCCTCGGCATCCCACTGCCCCGGGCACCCCCCTGCCCTCCGCACCCCACTGCCCTCCACCTCCCTGGGCACCCCACTGCCCTCCGCCTCCCCGGGCACCCCACTGCCCTCCGCACCCCACTGCCC
>NW_015090976.1:961375-1089473 GCF_001431845.1 Calidris pugnax | reverse complement strand
AGGAGTGCAGGCGGCGGTGCCGTCCTCAGCCTCCTCCTCCTCCTCTTCGCCCAACTTTCCCGCCTTGGATGGCAGGGAGGTCAGGTGCCTTCGCCGCCCCTTCCACCTCTCCCCGCATCCCGTCCCCTCCGCTGTCCCGCGGGCTGTCGTGTGTCACACACACACACACACCCCCCTCCACCTCTCCCCGCATCCCATCCCCTCCGCTGTCCCGCAGGCTGTCGTGTGTCACACACACACACACACACCGCCCCCCGCGCAGGGGCTGCGGACCTTCCCTGTCCCCACGGGTGCGGGGATGTGAGCGGGCACCGTCCCCCCGCAGCCGGGCTGGGCTGGTGGGGAGCATCGCAACCGCATCCCCAGGCTGCCCGCAACCGCGGATGGCGCGGAGGAGCGCGGCGGGGGCTGCGCAGAGCCGGGAGAGCCCAGGGACCCCCGGGCTTGTGTGTCCCCCCCACCCCCGAAAGGCGCGAACATAGGGGTGCGGTGTTGTTTGCGGCCAAACTGATTTGCACTGATTTCCAGGGCATGGCGGGTGTTCCCCCGCGGAATAAACGAAACAGGTTGTGCTTTTCCCCTCCTGCAAGAGGGGGCGCATGGCGGGTGTTCCCCCGCGGAATAAAGGAAACAGGTTGTTCTTTTCCCCTCCTGCAAGAGGGGGAGGCGAGTGCAGAGGAGGGCAACGAAACTAGTGAAGGGCCTGGACAACAAATCGTATGAGGAGCGGCTGAAGGAGCTGGGGATGTTCAGTGTGAGGAAGAGGAGGCTGAGGGGAGACCTCATCACTCTCTACAACTACTTGAAAGGACACTGTAGAGAGGTTGGTGCTGGTCTCTTCTCACAGGTAATTAGTGACAGAACGAGAGGGAACGGCTTCAAGCTCCAACAGGGGAGGTTTAGATTGAACATTAGGAAGGAATTTTTCACCGAAAGAGTGGTCGGGCATTGGAACAGGCTGCCCAGGGAGGGGGTGGAGTCCCCATCCCTGGCTGTGTTTAAGGGCCGTTTAGATGCAGTGCTGAGGGACATGGTGTAGGGGAGGACTTTGTAGAGCGATGATCCCAAGGGTCTCTTCCAACCTCAATGATTCTATGAAGAGCCGGGCGCGGGGTCCCCCGGAGCCGCTGGGCACGCTCAACTTCTGGTCCTCAGCTCCCAGGTGGTGTCTCTGCTCCACTACTCACTCGGTAGATAAAAATAAATCAATAAATCACACGGCCCTTGTAGTCACCTGCATACCTTTCCCTTCTTCTAAGTAGATTACTTGAAACTGTAGATAAGAATTATTTAATATTTTTTTTTCATTTAATCCTGTAAAATCCTGTTTTCAGATATTTAGTGAATGAAACTGATAAGCCACACTTACTCTAATTTTAGCCTCTCAAGAGCTATCTTTCTATGAACTTAATGTTAATTAAAAAGAGAATCTCATACAAGCCACTGAACTGTATAGATAAAAAGGTCGTGACGAACCAAATGTCATTTTTTGGCTGGCTATGTAAAATAGCAGTGTACAGTCTTTATACAGAATGCTTCACATATAGTATAAAATTTGATTATATGTGTGCATACGTACATATATACAAATCGTCACAGAATCACAGAATATTCATGGCTGAAAGGGACCTTTGAGATCGTGGAGTCCAACCACACAAAAAAAAAAAGCCAGCACCCAGATGCAACCCAACAATCTCAGCCACTGGAGCATGCCCTGCAGTGCCACGTCTACACCTTTCTGAAATCCCTCCAGGGATGGTGACTCCACCACCTCCCTGGGCAGGCCCTTCCAGGGCCTGACCACCCTCTCAGGAAAGTCATTCTTCCTCAGATCTCATCTAACCCTCCCCTGCCCCAACTTCAGACCATTTCCTCTGCTCCTGTCATTATTGCCTTGGGAGAAGAGGCCAACCCCCACCTCTCGACACCCTCCTTTCAGGGAGTTGGAGAGGGCAAGGAGGTCTCCCCTCAGCCTCCTCTTCTCCAAACTCAACATGCCCAGTTCCCTCAGCCTCTCCTCGTAGGACTTGTTCTCTAGTCAGATCTATTATATATTTTATTAATAAATACATACTGTTACAGAGAAAAAGATACACCTAAACTTGGAATAAACTTGGAAAAATGCATTTAGATTTTTTATGAAAGTGACATGTTAAGAACACACATATGTTAACCATAATACAGTGCTTTGCAATGTAAAATAGCAGGGAGTGGGGGGGTCAAATTAAGCTGGCAAAACCCAGGTGCAAAATAAATCAGAGGCCTTGGCTGCCTGTGTGGGGCTGAGCTGTGGGACTCCTTGCCAATGTTGTGGGAAATAGATGAAACAGTCACATGAACCAGTTCAAGTCAGAGTTTGGAGCCCGGGAGTGATACAGCACCCACCACAGGCTGTGGAGGGCTGTTCTGAAGTAAGACTTTACATGGGAAAGTGACGTTTGAGGAATTACACTACCATACTGAAAGAAGCTATCCACTATTAATTTGGTGGCAAAAAATAGCTTTTATGCTTATTTCCTTCTACAAGTCACAGTTGTGTGAGTGATTTGAAATTTATTCGAGTAGGCATATAATTTTTGTATTTTGTTAACTACAGGTTCTTTCTGAAATTACTCCTCTGCAATCCTGCTAATCACAAGAGTATTAAGTTGAGCTTGAATTTTGATAGATGAAACAGTCACATGAACCAGTTCAAATCAGAGTTTGGAGCCTGGGAGCGATACAGCACCCACCACAGACTGTGGAGGGCTGTTCTGAAGTAAGACTTTACATGGGAAAGTGACGTTTGAGGAATTACACTACCATACTGAAAGAAGCTATCCACTATTAATTTGGTGGCAAAAAATAGCTTTTATGCTTATTTCCTTCTACAAGTCACAGTTGTGTGAGTGATTTGAAATTTATTCGAGTAGGCATATAATTTTTGTATTTTGTTAACTACAGGTTCTTTCTGAAATTACTCCTCTGCAATCCTGCTAATCACAAGAGTATTAAGTTGAGCTTGAATTTTGGTCTGAATCTTGACTTTCTGACCCTGCACTGAATGTGCGCTTCTGAAAGTAAAGACAAGCATCTCTTATCCCTGACAATTAAAGTTCCATGGTCTGAATCTTGACTTTCTGACCCTGCACCGAATATGCACTTCTGAAAGTAAAGACAAGCATCTGACAATATCCCTGACAATTAATGTTCCGAAACTTTGCTTCTCTGTGATACAGCTGTTGTTTTTCAGAACGGAAAAGGAACGTGTGGACCATCTCAATAGCTTGCGTAGAGGTCCCAGTGCCTTTTCTGTAGTGAAGAGACATGGACAGTCCTTCGCTCCATGGTGTTGATGATGATGACGAGGTGAGGAAGGAGGTGCAAAGGGGCACACCACAGATATGTGGCAGAGGTGCGTGTTTGTGTGTTCCAGCCACGCAGACAGACTGGCCAGTCCATGTCACCTGCAGAGGAGCTTCAGCAAAAGCTGAAACTGTGCAAAAACTTCGCTGTAGGCTAAAGTAATGGTACTTTTCCTCCTTAAACTCGGAGAGTCTTCCACGGTTCATTTACTAAGATTGTATGAAAGGGAAGTTATTTGCCCCAGAGTAAACAGCACAGTTCTCATTTTATCCCGCTGAGAAAGATGATGTGCTCAATTGACCCTGCTGTGAAAAGCAGAAGTCATTTTAGGCTCACTTCATTTTGCAAACTCAGGGGAATAGTTACAATGACCACCAATCAAATTTATAAACAATCTGTAGGATGCAAGCCTGAGAAAATGAGATTAAGAGCTGTCAAATAAAATGATTGGATATTAATTATAGCCTTCCTGAACATTCCCCCGAGTCTCTGGAGATGCTGCACCTTCTTTTTCATCAGAGGTCATGTAGTAATATGAGCCTTAACTATTAGCAGTTCCATCTGGGTCCAATCCTTCACTTCCTTAGATCTCATAAAGTAATTTTCGGCCGAGCACAGAGGATGTAAAATACTACCTTTCAGAACATTATGCTTTCTTTGCAGAAGCCTTAGCGACTTTTCAAGATGCAAGGAAGCAGAGGAGGTCAGCTGTCACTAGGAGATGATGATTAGAATAATGAAGTGTTCTCCAGTTCATCTATCCTCTCAGTTTACACAGGTTTTTATCATTAATAAAGATTACTTACCATTTATTGCCCCCCTCCTCCCTCCCCCAAAAAATATCTGTAAGCATTTTCTAATTATTCTTTGTAGGGATTGCCCTTATTGCAAATGTAGTGTCAAATCCCAGCCTAGCTCTAAAGCTGCAAGTTCTGACATAAATATACTCCGAAAATCAGGCAGCGAAGAACCTGATTAATGCAGCCATATTACTTTTAATGGTTGAGCTAATTCGTATGCGTCTTTGCTGCATTAGCCAATACAGCACAGACATACCCTTAAAACCTTGTCTACACTGTGAATTTCATTTGAGGTTTAATTCAAGTATTGCCCCTAATACGACTTCCATCTGCACATAAAGTCTTTATTACACTGATTATGATATATATTAATATATATATTATTAATACACAATTATTATATATTATACAGATATTCTGTGTTGTATAGGTAAAAACCACAGTCAGCGTGATTTGCCAACTGCTAACATAACTCTTCCTCAGTGTGGGTACAGGCCAGATCCGCTCAGTGGCCCCAGTCCCAAAATGTTTTCCACAATCCCCTACTGTGCTCAGAAGACATCTTTCTGCATGCCTCCAGACATGAGAAAATTCAAAGACTGCAAAGAATCTTCTGGCACTACACCTCTAGAAATTTGACTTTAGCAGCCAAACAGGAACAGAGGGTGTGTGCACTCAGCTTGAGTGCTGTTTCACAGTCTGACTGTTCTCACTTGAGTTAGTTTAACATGAAGCTTTTTCCAATGCAGAAGAACCCAAGTGAACCCTACAGCAAGAACATACCCAAATGCTGATGGGATTTTTACCCGTGGTCTTCCTCAGCCTACTGAATGAGTGAGCGTCATGATTTAACAGCAGCCAGCAATGAGGACCACGTAGCTGCTCACTCCATCCACCCCCAGTGGTGTAAGGAGAAGAGGGACAAAAGGAAGGGGTGAGAAACTTGTGGGTTGAGATAAAGACAGTCTAATAGAACAGTAACAGAAGAGGAATAATAATAATAATAATGATTATTGTTGTTGTTTTAAAGAATATACAAATTAAAGTGATACAACACGAGTTGCTCTCACCACCCAATGGTCGGTTGTCCAGCCTGTCTGGAGCAGTGGTCATGGATCCCTGCCCTCTGGCCAGCGCCCATTTATATACTGAGCAGGATGTCTATGGTATGGAATATTCTTTTGGCCACCTTGTCCAGTGTCTGGGGCTCCCTCTCAGCTTCTGTGGGAAGCTGAAAAAGTCCTTGACCAATATAACATCACTTAGCAACAATTGAAACAATATGGGTTATCAACATTCACAGAATCACAGGATCTTCTAGGTTGGAAGGGACCTTAAAGATCATCTTGTCCAACCGTCAACCTGACTGACAAAAATAGACACCCACACAACAAACAAGGAGCATCATCACTAAACCAGACCTCCCAGCACTACATCAACCCGTCTTTTGAACACCTCCAGGGATGGTGCCTCAACCCCCTCCCTGGGCAGCCCATTCCAAAGCCTGATAACCCTTTCAGTGAAAAAATTTTTCCTAATATCCAGCCTGAACCTCCCCTGGCGCAACTTGAGGCCATTTCCTCTTGTCCTGTCGCCTGTGACTTGAGAAAAGAGACCGACCCCCATCTCTCTACACCCTCCTTTCAGGGAGTTGGAGAGAGCAATAAGGTCTCCCCTCAGCCTCCTTTTCTCCAGGCTGAATACCCCCAGCTCCCTCAGCCTCTCCTCATGAGACTTGTGCTCCAGACCCCTCACCAGCTTTGTTGCCCTTCTCTGGACCCGCTCCAGCACCTCAATGTCTTTTTTATGGTAGGGGGCCCAAAACTGGACACAGTACTCAAGGTGAGGCCTCACCAGTGCCGAGTACAGGGGGACATTGTTCTCATACTGAATCCAAAATACAGCAGCTACTAGAAGGAAAATTAACTCTATCCCAGGTGAAACCAGGACAGTGAGTGAGATCAACATCTTGGTACATACAATAGCAATTCAGGTATAAAAACACACCGTGAGGTTCCTGCCATAAAACAGCCATCAATACCTGACTGCGACTTTACAGTACATGTTATCTTCTGAAATAATGGAGATTTTAAAGCTGTAAATTTAAATCAAGTCCTGGCAATATATGCAGATCTTTGGATTATAACTACTTAAACTATATATTCGTCCACCCTAAGTTCCTCTAACCCATCCACCCAACCTCCAACTCTTCTGCATTCTAGTGGTCCATAACTATAGCTGTTTCCTCAGGGTTCACACAAAAAGCAAAGTCCTGCCTCACTGAAACCATGACAGTTTTTGAGATCAACAAAATCAGAGTTTCTCTAGAAACTTTCACCTCTTAAGTATGTTCACATATGGCAACAAGCTCTTACAAAAATATTGAATATTCTGTTACAACATTAGTTGTCCTTCCACCTGAAGACATTGTCTATTATCCCCAAAGAGTCCCGATTCTTTGTAAATTATAACCATATATTAAAAATAGTCAACCTTTCTGTTGATTAGATGAATAAATTTTAGCCTGAAAGTTTGATTTGTTTTTCTCAATGCACCATAGGTTTTGCAGAACATTTTGTAAATTTTGATTCTTATTTAGAATTCATGGTGAATGTAATAATATAAGGTGAGATGGTCTGTGTAAACCTTCTTTGTTTTGCTTTCAATGAAATGGCAACTTCAAATATCTGCTATTCTTTTTCCTGAATCTTAAAAGACACCAATAACATTTTTTCCCGAAGTAAGTATTAGAAAAAACATCATATCTGTCTTTATTTCTTAATTAATTTAGATTATTTTAGTTCTTCCCTACTTTATTCCATTTGAAGTAAATATAATACTTCTTATTCAAACATTTTTAACCCCAAGCTGCTCTTTTTATCTAAATAGGAGTTATATTCCTCTTGTAAATCACTTACATAATCATCTTTCTATTACCCAAAACTTGAATCTGTCAAGGTTTATGCACTTGAAGCATTGATGGTTATGTTATTCTACTCTCTAGTCCATGCAGAATCAATGACACCATTTTACTTCGGGTGGAGCTTTTTGGTATGCCTACGTGCTGAACAATCACTTTACAGTCTACGGCTCGCTATTAATTGTGTAGCCAGCAAATGCATCAGTCTTCATGGTGATCAAACCAAGGTGCATCTGTGCACATCAGTGAAGAGTGGTAAATCTCACACTGCTTTTCTTCCAGGCTCATGCTCCACTGGTTTTAAGAAAGTCGTATAGTTGAACAAGAATATCATTCAAAGAATTCATCCTTACTCTAACTTTTCTTTGATATATCTCTTATGTGACACTCCGCAATCTCTCTGCATTATTTTCTCTAGCACTAAAAAAAACCAATATAATTTATCCTTCAGTTATTGTGAGAATTTCTCGATAATGTAACAACAGTCATAAAAGAGAGTGCTAAGTATTACTAGGTGTTATTGAAGTAGTGTCCAATGATGTAAAGATATCTTCCATTTTCTATTCAAAAATAATTCTCACTGGTTTCTTCTCACCTAAATTAGGATGGACATAGAAAGAGTAACAGCAAGTAGCCACTGATATGAAAATTATATATCAGAGCTCCAATTCCATTTTAGTAGCAAATGCTTTTTTTTCAGGAAGATGATATACGGAAGAGATGAAGATGTAGCAGTGTTTTCACACAGTTGCCAATTTATTATGTTTGTATAAATATTTAATACAACAATCTCTTTCTAAAGGAAGAATACGGTTTGCATTTCAAGTCTTGTAGTTTTCTTACATTTTCTTACTGCTAAATTCCTCCAAAACTTTAATTACTTGCTGGACATCCACAAGAGAGGTGGTTTGCATTTTTCATTGCTCGCCAGTGGTCATCAGGCTTATCTCCTGGGGTTAGCACTGTACTTGCTAGTGGCCTTAATATGTAAAAGGTGAGTAAAGTTGTTGTATCCTTCTCTGGACCCGCTCCAGCACCTCAATGTCTTTTTTATTGTAGGGGGCCCAAAACTGAACACAGTACTCAAGGTGAGGCCTCACCAGTGCCCAGTACAGGGGGACAATCACCTCTCGGGCCCTACTCCCCACGCTGTTCCTGACACAGGCCAGGATGCTGGTGGCCTTCTTGGCCACCTGGGCACACTGCTGGCTCCTGTTCAGCCCACAGGCCACCAACACCCCCAGGTCCTTTTCTGCCAGGCAGCTCCAGCCACTCTGCCCCCAGCCTGTAACGCTGCAGGGGGTTGGTGTGACCCAAGGGCAGGACCTGGCACTTGGCCTTGTTGAACCTCATCCCGTTGGTCTCGGCCCATCGATCCAGCCTGTCCAGATCCCTCTGCAAAGCCTCTCTACCCTCCAGCAGATCAACACTGCCACCCAGCTTGGTGTCGTCTGCGAACTTACTGAGCCAGCATGGGGCTGCTTTTGGGATTTGTGATGAAGACAGTGTTGATGATACAGGATGTTTTAGTTCCAGCTGAGCAGTGCTTACACCGACTCAGAGCCTTTTCTACTTCTCATACCATCCAACCAGCGAGTAGGCTGGGGGTGCCCTATAAGTTGGGAGGGGACACAGCTGGGACAGCTGACCCCAACTGACCGAAGGGATATTCCATACCGTATGGCGTGATGCAATAAAAAGCCAGGGGAAGAAGAAAGAGAGGGAAGGTTGGAGTGATGGCTTTTGTCTTCCCAAGTAACTATGATGCATGATGGAATTTGAATAATGAGGTGAAGCCTCTGTTCTCAAAGATCTCTTGGGCAACCTAGGGAAGTGAAGACTTGCTTGTCCATCACAGGGTGTATAAGTAACGGGGAGTCCTGGGGAAGCAGGACAGTCCTTTTTGTCAGTAAAGGCAGTAAAATCAAGATAACAGAGACTCTGTGTAACTCTTTGTTTCCTTGAGAGGCTACCATGCTCGATAATTGACCTTTGCCTCATTACCTATGAAATGCATATTAAACTTGACACCCCTGTATATACTAATGAAGATTTTAGAGATCACGCTAAACATATATGACTATAGCACATCTCTCCACCCAAATCAGACTACATGTCACCTAGGGGAGGGAAACCTCACAATTTTGGGGATAAAAGATGGAGAAAATGACTGTTAAATTAGGACCACTGATATGAAAATTATATATCAGAGCTCCGATTCCATCTTAGTAGCAAATGCTTTTTTTCAGGAAGATGATATACAGGACCAGTCGAGGGGCTGCGTTCCTCCTTCCACCCCAGGCAGTGAACCCTTTCTAGGTAAGCGCTGTGCCTTTCGTCCTCAGGTGAATGTTAACCCTGGGTCATTGTACTATCTTTCTAAAGGAAGAATACGGTTTGCATTTCAAGTCTTGTAGTTTTCTTACATTTTCTTACTGCTAAATTCCTCCAAAACTTTAATTACTTGCTGGACATCCACAAGAGAGGTGGTTTGCATTTTTCATTGCTCGCCAGTGGTCATCAGGCTTATCTCCTGGGGTTAGCACTGTACTTGCTAGTGGCCTTAATATGTAAAAGGTGAGTAAAGTTGTTGTATTTTATTATTAGGAACCAGAAATGCATATTAAGTGGAGAACAGCTATTTTAAAATTACTTTAAAGCGAAGAAAAATATTGCTGAAGCTGTCCATAGATAGCAAGGACACGCACAACTAGCCAGAGAGGCTGTCAGCATGTGTTTCAGCCACAAAGGCACCCATTTCAATAACCAACATAACCACAGCTGTCAATCCCTTTTCCTACTTCTACTTATTTGTTTCGAGGAGTTCTCCAAGGACAGCCATAAAGCAGCAGCCTAGGAGCAGGAGAGGACTCCCATTGGAAAGGAATGACGAGGCAACTTCCATCAGGTAGATTTTTCCATTGGCAGAGGAAGGCGTCTCCTTTATCTTGGTATTACCCACAGGGGTTTTATCTTACAATGCTTCAAGGAACACACATGCTTGCACACCCTGTGTGCTAATACAGAAAACACCTGTAATCAGTTCCACCGTGTGCTGGTTTGGGCTGGGATAGAGTTCATTTTCTTCATAGTATCACAGAATCACAGAATCTTCTAGGTTGGAAGGGACCTTAAAGATCATCTTGTCCAACCGTCAACCTAACTGACAAAAATAGACACCCACACAACAAACAAGGAGCATCATCACTAAACCAGACCTCCCAGCACTACATCAACCCGTCTTTTGAACACCTCCAGGGATGGGGCCTCCACCACCTCCCTGGGCAGCCCATTCCAATGCCTGAGAACCCTTTCAGTGAAAAAATTTTTCCTAATATCCAGCCTGAACCTCCCCTGGCGCAACTTGAGGCCATTTCCTCTTGTCCTGTCGCCTGTGACTTGAGAGAAGAGACCGACCCCCACCTCTCTACACCCTCCTTTCAGGGAGTTGTAGAGAGCAATAAGGTCTCCCCTCAGCCTCCTCTTCTCCAGGCTGAACACCCCCAGCTCCCTCAGCCTCTCCTCATAAGACTTATTCTCCAGACCCCTCACCAGCTTTGTTGCTCTTCTCTGGACCCGCTCCAGCCCCTCAATGTCTTTTTTATGGTAGGGGGCCCAAAACTGGACACAGTACTCAAGGTGAGGCCTCACCAGTGCCGAGTACAGGGGGACAATCACCTCTCGGCCCCTACTCCCCACACTGTTCCTGACACAGGCCAGGATGCTGTTGGCTTTCTTGGCCACCTGGGCACACTGCTGGCTCCTGTTCAGCCCACAGGCCACCAACACCCCCAGGTCCTTTTCTGCCAGGCAGCTCCAGCCACTCTGCCCCCAGCCTGTAACGCTGCAGGGGGTTGGTGTGACCCAAGGGCAGGACCTGGCACTTGGCCTTGTTGAACCTCATCCCGTTGGTCTCGGCCCATCGATCCAGCCTGTCCAGATCCCTCTGCAAAGCCTCTCTACCCTCCAGCAGATCAACACTGCCACCCAGCTTGGTGTCGTCTGCGAACTTACTGAGCCAGCATGGGGCTGCTTTTGGGATTTGTGATGAAGGCAGTGTTGATGATACAGGATGTTTTAGTTCCAGCTGAGCAGTGCTTACACCGACTCAGAGCCTTTTCTGCTTCTCCTACCATCCAACCAGCGAGTAGGCTGGGGGTGTGCTATAAGTTGGGAGGGGACACAGTTGGGACAGCTGACCCCAACTGACCAAAGGGATATTCCATACAGTATGGCGTGATGCAATAAAAAGCCAGGGGAAGAAGAAAGAGAGGGAAGGTTGGAGTGATGGCTTTTGTCTTCCCAAGTAACTATGATGCATGATGGAATTTGAATAATGAGGTGAAGCCTCTGTTCTCAAAGATCTCTTGGGCAACCTAGGGAAGTGAAGACTTGCTTGTCCATCACAGGGTGTATAAGTAACGGGGAGTCCTGGGGAGGCAGGACAGTCCTTTTTGTCAGCAAAGGCAGTAAAATCAAGATAACAGAGACTCTGTGTAACTCTTTGTTTCCTTGAGAGGCTACCATGCCCGATAATTGACCTTTGCCTTATTACCTATGAAATGCATATTAAACTTGACACCCCTGTATATACTAATGAAGATTTTAGAGATCACGCTAAACATATATGACTATAGCACATCTCTCCACCCAAATCAGACTACATGTCACCTAGGGGAGGGAAACCTCACAATTTTGGGGATAAAAGATGGAGAAAATGACTGTTAAATTAGGACAGAAGCAACTTAATACCTGAGGGACCAGTCGAGGGGCTGCGTTCCTCCTTCCACCCCAGGCAGTGAACCCTTTCTAGGTAAGCGCTGTGCCTTTCGTCCTCAGGTGAATGTTAACCCTGGGTCATTGTACTATCATTATTTTTGCTAGCAATATTAACCTTAATTAATTAGTGCTATTGTAGTTATTGAATTTATCAGCAGCAATCTTGAACTTGTTCTGCCGCTCTCAATAAAATAACTAATTTTTATTATTTGTGACTCTGACTCAGTGAAAGTCCTTTGCTGGGGCTCTAGTAGCAAATCAGTGAAAGTCCTGGGACTCTGACAGACAAATGTCAAAACTTTAGTCCTTCTATTGCGACAGAGCCCTGCTTTCCTGGAGGTGGCTGCACACCTGCTTATGGGAAGCAGTGAAGGAGTTTCTTGTTCTGCTTTGCTTGCACGCATAGCTTCTGCTGTACTTATTAAGCTGTCTTTACCTCAACCCACGAGCTTTCTCTCTTTTATCTTTCCTATTCTCTTCCCCATCGCACTGGGGGACGGTAAGTGAGCAGCTGCACGGTGCCTAGTTAACGGCTGGGGTTAAACCACAACACAGAGACAATAACATCCCGTTCGCAAAGGACTCTCAAGTCACTTTTGTCAGAAAACAAGTTGTGTTATTTTTCACAAAGTGAATGAGAATCACAGAATCACAGATCACGGAATCACAGAATTGTGGAATTGTTGGAGTTGGAAGGGACCTTCTAGAGCCCATCCAGTCCAACTCCCCTGATAAGCAGGATTGCCCAGAGCACATCACTCAGGAGCATCAAGGCGGGTCTTGAAGATCTCCAGAGAAGGGGACTCCAGCCTGAGAAAGAGAGGATTGAGAGGGAATGCTTGACGTGTTGGATGAAGATCACTGACTTGGGAACTCCCAATGCACTGATTGTAAGAAAGAAACGACACACAAGCACCAGTAGTTTATGCATGGAGAGGGCCACTTCATATGATAGTTCACTAAGCCCCTCCAGATAGAAAATTACAAGAATCATAGAATCATAGTATCTCTTTTGTAGATCTTGAGAAGAAATAAAAGAATGTAAACTCTGTTGGAGTGCCAGAAATAAAAAGCATTTTAAATATATGTATATATATTTTATAAAAAATATGTGATTTATATATTATATATTTTATATATATTACATATAATATATACATATATATTATTTATAATTTTATGTATTTTATAAATATATATACACACGTATCACATATATATTCTTTTTAAATATGTATAAATGGTTCTAGTACCCATATTTTCTTGGAGTAATATAGAAATACATATTTGAATGCTTAAAATGCCAACACCTACACCAATTTATTTTCTGTGGTGTTTTTCTCCTTTTACCCACTTCAGTAAAGTGACAATGTATTATTTTTTTTTTTAGGAAACAACAACAGGGAGGTGATTTAGCAGTCTTCAGCAAAGCAGTACAGATCTTGAGTCTGAGATGCTCACACCCATTAAACCACTATATTACCTAAGCTATCTCAGATCTCCATCTTCCCATGGAGGTATTTATTATGCAGTACCACAGGATCACACTGTTAGTTCTGCGTGTATCCTATTGCCAGCATTTCATCATCTGTCCACGTTAACACTTTGGCAGACAACATTTTAAAAGACTTCTTTACAAAGAAAGATGTGAGAGAAATTTCAAACTGACAGCAGCATTCGTCAGCTCGTATCCTCTGGAATTCAGATGTTTACAGAACATGGAGTCCTTTACATTATTAGGTGTCTATGAACCAGTAATACTTTCTAAGACTCACACCTACTTACTTTCTCTGAAACAGACAAGTATACTAAGAGGTTTGGGAGTGTATGATGGCCTAGTTTTGTTCCTTAATATGTTAAAACATTTCAAGCATTTTATAAATTCCATTCAAGTCACCGCAAAATTTCCTTGTACTTTCAAGAAAATTCAGAATACTGTTATAATGACTTCAATTTCAGTGAAAACTAGTAATAGAAATAGGAAAATAGAAATTGTGATAAATTCAAACAGTGAAATTCACTTCCAAATAAAAAAGCTAGCACAGGAATTTCCCAGCTCCTACCCGTGCCTTGGTATCTCCTAAAATGTGCTTAAGTAGTTCATGGGCTTGCTGACATCTGCACAGGTGTGGAGTTCATCTGATTTCATGCACAGTATGGTATTGCAGCAACTTGCATATGGCCAAAAATGTCACAGTTTTCTGTGCAGAGATAAAATAGATGTTTGTTTCAAATATAAATTCAGTCTCTATTTTTTGCAGTCATTTTGTGTTCTAATTATAACAATCTAATTTGTAAACAACACATGCTGAGGTTTTGACAGTGAATTTCTGATGAAACACAGAGTACAGATTTTAATTACATACAGTTCTAATGCAGCGAGCACTGCAGCATTTTTGTCATCTTTGAAATGGTAGAAAAATGTAAAAAAGAAAGGTTTTTGAAATATGAGCACGAAGGTAATGAGATCAATAAATGTCAGCTAGAATAAGTAACCACAACTCTAGAGACTCACTAACCTTTCTACAAATTCCAGAAATAATAGACTGGCTTGGATGAGGAATTCTTTAACAATGAGAAACAGATATAATTATGAGGGGGAAGTGAGCCAATGACTGGTGAATAATACCAAAAGGATTGCCTTTTTAGGTAAATAAGAGAAAACAATCAATAATTTCTATGATCCTCACCAATGCACTTCCTTTTGCACCTTCTGATTTTGAGAGCAAAATATAATAAAAACACCTATGTAGACCTAGATTTAAAATATTAAATATGACATGAAGTGCAGTAAGAGATAATGATTTTCCAGACTAATGGCCTGATCCTTCTCTCAGACAGACAAAAACGTTAGAACATAATTGATCTCTGTATAAATTCCACATACTTGGCACTCCCAAGATTTGGTGGGGTATGGATTATATATATAATTTATGCAAACCCAGAGTTTAAGAATGAATTAATTTGAGAAAAGAAACTGTGTTATGTTTTAATGGTAGAATCTAACGTCTGCAAGATAAAACATATATCGTGTCCAGAGTGTTGCATTAAGTAATATTTGAAATGGTAATGTTGGGGGGGGGGTGTTTTTGGATTTGTATTATTTTGCTTTGGTTTTTTGTTTTTGCTTTTTAAATTAAAAGTGCAAGAGGAATTGAACCTGAGGTGAAAATGGAGAGGAACAAAATAAGCAGATGGACAATAATATTTTTTTTCCTGAAAACATATTAGCCTTTTTGAAGGATATGCAAAATACACTAAGGATTTATGTGTATAACAAACAAATTTTAGGGAAATTGCCTTTAAAAAAGAGTGGTAGAGAAAACATGGAAAATAATTTTTATTTTATCATCAGTTTTTTTTTACCCCAGCATTGATTGAATATTTTTTGGAGTAGATAACAAAAACGGATGGGCAGAGACTGAGATCCAGTCATTATAGTCCACTTAGTGTTTGCAAGCAAAGGTATACAATTTTTAAAATTATAATTTTCAAGTGGTAAGACAGGCATAAAACCAGCTAGAGATATTAGCAGTTTACATTTCACGTTTAAAGTGCTAATCTAGAATAATAAATGCAAAAAGGCTCCATATAGAACATACGAAGTATTACAGTATCACCATTAACTTCTGTGATCAAGTTTCTATTTTCTATTACTCTGTATGTCCTTTTGGGAAATTAAAGGAATTGAAGAACTAAGGGACTATCTTTGAAATTCTCTGAGAGTCTAATTCTAATTCCACATACATACATTATTCCCTTTGCTTTGCTTCAAACTACTTTTGCGAGAAGGGTTGTTCACGTATGTATGTGCATGTATAACATTTTTATATATAACATTTTAAATACATATTTGTATATTACATGTTGCAGGAGTGGAGTTCCTGGAGGGAAGTAGATCTGCGTCTGGTCTGCAACCCAACAGAAAGTTGCAGGTTGCTGTGATGACACCCTGTGTTTCCAGCACAGAGCTAAAATGAATATTCTGAAACCTGAGTCAAACCATTCTGCAAACCTGTAAGCGTTAATTCCCGAAATAAACACACTGATTTTCTCCTCGACTTACCTCCTTTTAACATGTCTCTAAGTGCTTATGGAGTGTCCCTACCCCAAGGGTCCTTATGCTGCAGGGATTTTTGATTGACAGAAAGGTGTAATCCAGCTACCACATTTAGTCCATTTCCTCCAGAGTCTGAGTTTTAAAATAATGCATCAAAAGCCACAGCTATGGCTGACAAAACCAAGAGACCCACTGACTGCCAGAGGTACTTCAAGTCTACTATCAGTTGCCATTGCTAATCCATGAAAATGTTTGCATCCTGTCGAGCTAGGAATTTGACTGAAATGGCTTGTGGAACATTCTTCTTTTCTGGATTTCATGTCGCCTCATGCTTAGTAAATATTCTCTCTCTTCTTGATACAATCGGGTGGTTGCTGAGAGTCACTCCAGGAGCACAATCTGGATTTCAAGTCAATTCAGTTGAGCGGGACTTAGCGTAAAAGTGCAGTGGCACCAGCAGAAGTGCAGAAAGGGCTGTGGAGAGGAGCTTCTCTGCTCCAGCCACCCATGGCTGTGGGAACAGCCGTGGATATGTGGCCGTCCATTAGATGACTCTGAAGTCAGCAGAGCTTTGGAAGTGGCTGCTGTGTTCAGAGAGTACCTGTGTGTGTGCATGACATGGGAGCAGTTCAAAGCCACAAGCAGCTGCTGGAACCATTCCCAATCCAGGTAAGCAAAAAGCTTTCAGCTTTGGGAAATAAAGACAGGTTACGTGCCAATTATAACGCTGTGTTTTGTGTTCCAGAGAAGGGCAACAAAGGTGGTGAGGGGTCTGGAGAAAAAGTCTTATGAGGAGGGGCTGAGGGAGCTGGGGGGGTTCAGCCTGGAGAAGAGGAGGCTGAGGGGAGACCTTCTGGCTCTCTCCAACTCCCTGAAAGGAGGGTGTAGAGAGGTGGGGGTCGGTCTCTTTTCCCAAGTCACAGGCGACAGGACAAGAGGAAATGGCCTCAGGTTGCGCCAGGGGAGGTTCAGGCTGGATATTAGGAAACATTTTTTCACTGAAAGGGTTCTCAGCCATTGGAATGGGCTGCCCAGGGAGGTGGTTGAGGCACCATCCCTGGAGGTGTTCAAAAGCCGGGTTGATGTAGTGCTGGGAGGTCTGGTTTAGTGATGATGCTCCTTGTTTGTTGTGTGGGTGTCTGTTTTTGTCAGTTTGGTTGATGGTTGGACAAGATGATCTTTAAGGTCCCTTCCAACCTAGAAGGAGATTCTGTGATTCTGTGTTCTAGTACCCCAAGACTCTGAGCTGTATAAATGGGGTTCCTGGTATGCAGGTATGGATAGGAAGCTACATTTAAGTATAAAAATCTTTTCAGCCTATGATTTTGAATGAGGTGAGTTTCAGTGAAATCGTTTCTTGCCCGTAAAGGCTTGGCTGAGGCACAGCCTTTCACCTGTAGGATTGCTCAGAGTAGTCTAAAGAAAAGCTGGCTCCAGAGAGCTGCAGAAGGGTCTTGCAGGTGACAGGGCAGTAAAATGGCAGATGAAACTCAGTGACAACAAACACAAAACAACATGTATGGGGAAAATAACTCAAATTACACATCCACAATGTTGGTTAATTACCTATTGCCACTCACTGAAGAAATGTTAAAGTTCCTGGACAGGGCTATCCAAAAATGCCAGCCCATTGCTCAGCAACAGTCAAAAATGCCAGCCCATTGCTCAGCAACAGTCAAAAATGCCAGTCAAATGTTACAAACTGCTAGGAAAGCTTTGAAGAGCAAAACAGAAAACATTTTAACACACTCTACTCTGAAAGCAAAGGTGAATTAGGTTGGGACTAGAGAAGTAGAAATTCAGTGAAATTCAGTGAAATGGTGCACAAGCTGAGCTGTGAATTACTCTTTCCAATTTCTAAATATGCAAGAAGTAGAACAAAAACATTATGTGGAAGCAAGCTTAAACAAAGAGTTCTGTTGCATAATCCATCATCAGATTATCAATTAATTGCTCCAGGAGGTTTGTCAGCAGAAAATATAAGTGAACTAGATTCCTGGCGGGCTATTGAAGAGAAAGGTTGAAATGGATATTCAAAGTTAAGAAGTCCCTAAACTACTGATTTGCTAGAGTAATTGTTCATAGAAGAACAAGGGCAAGTTTAAATTTTCTTGATTTATGGTACTTTGCTGACCATTATCAGAGAGAAGATAGTGGACAGCTCAATACACAAACTTTTATGTTCTTTAGTTATGATGCAGTTATAATTTCTGTTCCAAATGATGTCTTAATCCTTATCTAAAAATGGAGTAGAATTGCCGTTCAAAGTGGCTTTGACAGACTGGAAAAATGAGCCAACAGAAACCCCATTAAGTTCAACAGTGACAAAAAAAACCCTCCTACAGCCAGGACACAGTAACCTCATGCAACAGCGCATGCTGGAGACCAACAAGCTGAAAAGGAGCTCTTTGCATAGTTCTAGCAAGATTGTAGGCAACAGGTCAATGGATGTGACTAATTCCTCCTACTCCGCACTTGTGAGACCACACCTGAGTACTGTACCCAGTTTTGAGATCAACAGAATAAGCAAGAATTTAATACACCAGAGTAAATAAATCCAAGACAGTTACGGAACTGTAGCACACTGGACACAAGGAGAGGGTGAGGGAGTTGGCTGTGTTGATGCTTATCACCTAGACTTGTCCTGTAAAACAGAGCACTGCTGCAATATCAGGGTTGAAAGTGGTAGGAACTTCGTATTTGGCATCTAGCTGACTTGCTTACTAGATGTCTCACTTTCTGCATTCACACAGCACACAGCATCTCAGTGATATAAAACCAGAAAGACCAATGGAAACAAAGAAGAAAAAGTAATGCACTTTGAAATTGGACTTTCATCTGACAGCCCAGTGTAAATGTCTGAGCTCTGCTCAGTGGCTACCAAGAGTGCAGATAGAGGCTAGCCATCAGCTGGGTTTTGGACAGTACCACAGAATCACAGAATTCTCTGGGTTGGAAGGGACCTTTAAGATCATCTAGTCCAACCATCAACCTAACTCTGATAAAAACCATCACAAAATCATGTCTCTAAGCGCTATGTCAACCCATCTTTTAAACACCTCCAGGGATGGTGCCTCAAGCCCTTCCCTGGGCAGCCCATTCCAATGATTAATAACCCTTTTAAGTGTAAAATTTTTTCCCAATATCCAATCTGAACCACCCCTGGTGCAGTTTGAGGCCATTTCCTCTTGTCCTGTAGCCTGTGACTTAGGAAAAGAGACCGACCCTCACCTCTCTACAACCTCCAGTCACGAAACACTTGGAAACATTTCTTTTTTCAGATCAAAATTTTAAATTATAAAATTTAATTTTAAACGCAAAACACAGACACACACACATGCGCATTCATGCTCCTAGTCAACGATGGTATTAGAAAACTTCTGCTTTGATGTTTTAGCTTCAAGAAAAAACCTTTATAATTGCAATGGAAGGCTGATGATCAAAAGTTTCCTCCATGGCAATTCTCAATGCCTAAATACTGCTATTCATTGCTTGCATTAGTTCCCACTTCACAGAAGCACAGTACCTCCCTGTATCCTTGGGGGAAGACAAGTTCCTCCTGCTGTCAGCCTGCAAGAAATAAGGTTTCTGCATGGAAGAAGAGGACTGTCCCAGCTGACAAGTGCAAAATGGAGGCAGAGAGAAATCACACTAAAAAGACTTGCTGAAGGACTTGTAGCCAAGATCAAATCTGGATAGATCTATATTACTGTAATTTTTTCAGAGGTACTTTTGACACGTATCATTAAGGAAGATCTATGTCTCAAGTTTACCACAAGATGGAGGTGCTGTAACTCAGAATCGCTCATTAAGGGAAATTAAGGAAAATGGTAGGTGTTTTACAACGGGCACTGTAAATTTTTATGGACATATTTAAGAAAGTAATCAAAAATAATTGTATGCAACCGTGTCATATTATCTTGTTAATTTATTTTAAGCAAACTATGTAATGACATATCTAACCATCTTTGGACCAGGACTAGTTCAAAATGCCTCAGCATTGCTTTTAAATTACTGAATGCTGCAGATACTATTCTGAGTCCCATATCCATTGGAGGTGGAGATGGCTGATAATGTAACTTCTTCAAAAGCATCCAAAGTGATGGCTGCCGGAGTCAGGTGGGTGCCACCTTCTTGGACATATTATTCTGAAATGATCTTTCCCTAAATTGAGCCTTCTGGAGCTTGGCACTAACCAAAAGAGATGATAAAGGATGTTTTTGTCTGTAACAAGTATAGGTCTGATTGTGCTCTGACCTCCATCAGAAGACCCAGGATGGTGTTTGCCATCAAAACGTTCTGAAACTGCTAAATAAGTCATGATTATAGTGTAGCTCACTTGCTTGTAATAAAAGTTGCTGAAGCAGAGACAAATAATGAACCTTCATTTAGGCTTTCTGCACAAGCCCAGCAGATCTTGGAGGTGAGCTGTTCCTCTGCTCCAAAAGCTTTGTCTTTTGAGTGTGTGTGGAAAAGTTCTTGTCCTGTGGTTTCTTCTTTTATTCAAAATTTCAAAGAGAAAAGGTTAAACATTTTTTTCTGCTGCTCTGCATTTACCTTCCTATCTTCCTTGCTACCTGTTGTTTTGCTGTTTTCAGGAGAATTTGAAACGTAAGTGAAATTGGTTGGTCCAGGTTACATTACAATAACACAGAAGTGGGAACAATCAGAAAGGAGAGCGTTATGAAGGCACGAGTTTTGATAGTTTTGTGCTAGTTGGATACTTTTGATGTTCAGTGAAGCTATGTTTGCATCGAACAAGTACAACAATCCAGAGAAGTGAATCTCTTTAGGTGCTCCTAAGCCATGGACAAACAATCTCCTTAGGCCCCACTATGCAAATACCACCTTCATCTGCACATCACCCCTTCCCTGAGGAGAGCAACCACACCCCATCACCTGCTGGTTGCACAGTTCATGCAACCACAGTTTATTTCGTTTTAGTCAGATTAATTTAAACAAATTAAGAATCAAGATCTGAAAACATATAGATATCCCCCTAACCTAAAATAAATTATATTTCCATAGCAAGAAAAGCCAAAGGAACAGTAAGAGTGTGAGGAGGAACTGTGTAACGGTTGTAGACAGTGTCTGAAGGCAGAACAATTACTGTACGGCTTCGCAAGAGAGGGGAAATGAAACTGAAGTTCTCAAAAGAGTTCTCATTGTGCATGAGAAAATTGTGAATGCTGAAGGTGTTTAGAAAACAAGTTACATAATAGATTTAAATCTTATTTGATATATCATTATAGAGTTGCTATAGGATCCACATTATCATTCATTTTTAATTCATTCTTTAAAATGTAATGTACGTTGCCAGAGATATATAGCAGACAAAACTCACATAGTTGGGGAATAAATAAGTAAAAATGTATCAGAGATTTCAGTTGTAAAATATCTGCTATTTGCAATGACAGATTGCTACTGAGCAAGCTTGTGATTTACCACATACCATAAATAATTTGCTTTAATTTCTCCTAATTCCAAAAAATCCCAGAAAAGGCACTAAATCAGGAAAGATTTATTTTAAATGAGTTTCTAAATGAAATTCTGTAGACTTCATTGCTATCACAACAAAACATTTCACATAAAAATATGTTCTGACACATTGAATAGTTTTCAATCTGCAAATATTTGTAAAATAACTCAGTGAGGCTGAATCTGCATTTATTGATGTAAAAAACGTTTTGAAAGAATAACTAGACAAACTCAGTCAGAAAAGTTTACATCCAAGTGTTTCTACTCCCTTTAAAGTTAAAACCACAGTTAACAAAAAGACGATATATATTAAAAATAGATGAAAATTGTAGGCCATATAGTTGTCTAATTACAAAACGTAATTCTTTTCATAGCTGATTTTCACAAACTGCATTTTCGATATTGTTGCTTGCTTTTCAGAAAGTAGTTGGAAGAGGTCCTTTTATTTTGTTTAGAAGAAAGCACAAAACATAACGCTGATTTTTGATGTGCAGATGTTTGCTGTGGCTCCTTATCTGAAACTGACAGCATATAAACTGATCTGTAGCAGGGAGGTGGGACATATTTTGTATCAGAGGAAATCTGTGGCACAGGCAAGGCTGCCAGCTGTTCAGGAGCTGAATGCAAACACTGTGTCTCCCCCATGCTCTTCTTGGTTTATACAGGTGCTTCTCACCCTTGAACTGTCAAACAGGCTTAAGAAGCCCACTCTTGCGGCAGCTGCAGAGCTCAGGAGGAACATGCCTTGTGATGTGACACATCACAATGTAACAGCTCATTCAACTAATACTAGGGTCTTCATAAAAACACCAGGCTGGTTGGGAGACAAATCTTGGGGTTTTTTTGTGACTGTGACTTTCAGTATCATAACCTGCAGTAGTTTAACACTTTTGTGTTCTGCAATTGGGTGGTCTACAACAAAACATGTGGAACACCTCAAGGTGTGCTGCCCTGAGAAGGTGACCCAGACAACAGCCCAGCTGAAGTGCCTCCACATGAATGCACGCAGTGTGGGCAACAAACAGGAGGAGCTGGAAGCTATTGTGCTGATGGAAAGCTATGACATAGTGGCCATTACTGAAACCTGGTGGGATGAATCTTATGTCTGGAGTGTGGCTATTGAGGGCTACAAGCTGTTCAGAAGGGCCAGGCAAGGAAGGAGGGGTGGAGGTGTTGCCCTCTATGTTAAGGAACAGATAGAGTGCTAGGAGATGGCCCTAAAGCTCTCCCTGGGGCCAGATGAAGAGAGAGTTGAGAGCTTGTGGGTGAGGATTAAAGGGCAGGCCAATATGAGGGACACTGTTGTGGGTGTTTATTAGAGGCACCTGATCAGGATGGGGAAGCTGATGAGGCCTTTTACAGACAGCTGAAAGTCACTTTGCAGTCACAGGCCTTGGTTCTCATGGGGACTTCAATCACCCTAATATCTGCTGGGAAGGATACCCAGCCAGGCACGTAGCATCCAGGAGGTTCCTCCAGTGTATTGATGGTAACTTCTTGACTCAGGTGGTGGAGAAGCCAACAAGGAGAGGTGTACTACTGGACCCAGTTCTCACAAACAAAGAGGGACATTAAGGTTGGGGGCAGCCTTGGCTGTAGTGACCATGAAAAGATAGAGTTTCAGGATTGTGAGTAGTATGCACAGTGACCATGAAAAGATAGAGTTCAGGATTGTGCAGGATTTGTGTATGTACAAAACAACAGGTAGGATTGAAATGGTGGACTTAGGAGGGCTAACTCTGACCTCTTCAAGAAACTGCTTGGGGAAATCCCATGGGTTTCAACTCTGGAAGGCAGGGGGGCTCAAGAAAGCTGGTTGATATTCAAATAACATTTCCTCCAAGCTCAGGATCGGTGAATTCCTAAGAGCAAAAAATAAGGCAAGGGAAGCAGGAGACCTGTGTCATTGAGCAGGGAGCTTCTGAAAAGCTCGAGTGGAAGAAGGGAGTTTACATTATGTAGAAGAAGGGACTGACTACTTGGGCAGATGACAAGAATGCCGTTAGAGTATGCAGGGATGAAACGAGGAAAGCCAAGGTCTCCTTGGAATTAAAACTGGCAAGGGATGTCAAGGTCAACAGAAATGGTTTTTTCAAGTATATCAGAGGCAAAAGGAAAACTAGAGAATATGTGGGCCCATTTTTGAATGAGATGGGTGCCATGGTGACAGAGGATGCAGAGAAGGCAGAGTTGCTGAATGCCTTCTTTGCTTCAGTCTTTTATGATCAGCCCAGCCCTCAGGAGTCCCAGACTTCGGAGGTAACACAGTCTGGATGAGGATGCCCTTGGTTGAGGAATGTCAAGTTAGAGATCAGTTAAATAAACTGGATATTCGCAAGTCCATGGGTCCTGATGGGACTCACCTGCAAGTGCTGAGGAAGCTGGCAGAAGTCATTGCTGAGCCACTCTCCATCATCTTTGAAATGTCCTGGAGAACGGGCAAGGTGCCTGAGTACTGGAGGAAAGCCAATGTCACTCCAGTCTTCAAAAAGGGGCAAGAAGGAGGACCTGGGAAACTACAGGCCAGTCAGCCTCACCTCCATCCCTGGAAAGACGATGGAACAGCTCGTTCTGGCCGTCATCTCAAAGCATATGGAGGAAAAGAAAGCTACCAGAAGTAGTCAACACAGATTCACCAAGGGGAAATTATGTCATGACTGGCTGGATAGACGAGGGGAGGGTGGTGGATGTTGTCTACCTTGACTTCAGCAAGGCTTTTGACACCATCTCCCACGGCAACCTCATAGGTAAGTTTAGGAAGTGTGGGTTAGATGAATGGACAGTGGGGTGGATTGAAAACTGGCTAAAAGACAGAGTTCAGAGGGTCATGATTAGTGACACAGGGTCTAGTTGGAGGTCCATAACAAGTGGTGTTCCCCAAGGGTCAGTACTGGGTTCAGTCCTCTTCAATACATTCGTCAATGTCCTGGATGAAGGGATGGAATGTACCCTCAGCACGTTTGCTGATAACACAAAACTGGAAGGGGACCTCCATCCCTGGAAAGACGATGGAACAGCTCGTTCTGGCCGTCATCTCAAAGCATATGGAGGAAAAGAAAGCTACCAGAAGTAGTCAACACAGATTCACCAAGGGGAAATTATGTCATGACTGGCTGGATAGACGAGGGGAGGGTGGTGGATGTTGTCTACCTTGACTTCAGCAAGGCTTTTGACACCATCTCCCACGGCAACCTCATAGGTAAGTTTAGGAAGTGTGGGTTAGATGAATGGACAGTGGGGTGGATTGAAAACTGGCTAAAAGACAGAGTTCAGAGGGTCATGATTAGTGACACAGGGTCTAGTTGGAGGTCCATAACAAGTGGTGTTCCCCAAGGGTCAGTACTGGGTTCAGTCCTCTTCAATACATTCGTCAATGTCCTGGATGAAGGGATGGAATGTACCCTCAGCACGTTTGCTGATAACACAAAACTGGAAGGGGTGCTGACACTCCAGAAGGCTGTGCCACCATCCAGCAAGACCTGGGCAAGAGCTGGGCAGAGAGGAACCTGATGAATTTCAACAAAGGCAAGTGTAGGGTGCTGCATCTGGGGAGGAATAACCCCCTGCACCAGGACAGGGAGGGGGTGACCTGCTGGAGAGCAGCTCTGAGGAAAAAGACCTGGGAGTCCTGGACAATGGGATGACCATGAGCCAGCAATGGGCCCTTGTGGCCAAGAAGGCCAATGGCATCTTGGGGGACATCAGGAAGAGTGTGACCAGCAGGTGGAGGGAGGTCATCCTGCCCCTCTGCTCTGCCCTGCCCTGGGGAGGCCCCATCTGGAGCACTGGGTCCAGTTCTGGGCTCCCCAGTTCCAGAAGGACAGGGAACTGCTGGAGAGGGGACAGCAGAGGGCTACAAAGATGATGAAGGGCCTGGAGCATCTCTCTTATGGGGAGAGGCTGAGGGACTTGGGTCTTTTTATTCTGGAGAAGAGAAGACTGAGGGGGGGGATCTGATCAACACCTATAAATACATAAAGGGTGGGTGTCAGGAGGATGGTGTTGGTCTTTTTCCAGTGGTGCCCAGGGACAGGACAAGAGATAACAGGCACAAACTTGAACATAGGAAGTTCCATCTAAACATAAGGAGGCACCTGTTTATTTTGAGGGTGGCAGAGCCCTGGAAGAGGCTGCCCAGGGACGTGGTGGAGTCTCCTTCTCTGGAATCATTCAAACCCACCTGGACACGTTCCTGTGCAACCTGCTCTGTGTGGACCTGCTTTGGCAGGGGGGTGGACTAGATGATCTCCAGAGGTCCCTTCCAACACCATAGCATTCTGTGATTCTGTGAGTTACAGAGATGCCGAGTTGATTGTTAATCCTCAGCCACCGGAGAATCACACATTGTATAACCACATGCACGGGCACAGGTATATAGTTGAGAAGGAGACTACTATAGGGTTGATTATTCCCATGAAATTGATACTGTGTGTTTTTTACAGCAAGATTTTCATGCATTCTAAATTGAGGGTTATATAACTTAAATTCTACTGATAAAGTTAAAATGCTCTACAATTAGGGGAAGGCAAGCCCTTCAGATTTATTTATATCCTACCTAGTGCAAATGTGAATGTTCTTCTATTCCACATAAATATGCAATCACTTCCTTGAAACTTGCTAAGCTGTCTGCATCAGCAATTTCTCATGAGTTGCACAAGTTGCTCATCTCTGAAAAAAAATGCACAGCCTCACCTTCACCACCCCAAAAAAACCTCCACACTGAAGTAAAATGCAGCTCCTGGCAACCACAGGTGAGCATCAAACAACACAAGTTACATAATTATGTTTTTGATGACTGAAGAAGTGAGATAAATCCTAAAGTTTTTTACCATTTCTGTGCAGTTTTCAGTGGAAGTTCCCACAAACTAAAAGCGCTTGAGGAAGAAGAAAGCAGGAGGAATCAAGATTGGTCCACTTTCATGAAAGCGAAAAATATTAGATAGCAAATTGGAGCAGCAGCCTATCTATAAATTGATTTTCGATATTATACTTAAAGTTGAATTGTGAACGGAACAAAATATTTCATTTCTTTAAGGGTGTTGTATCTTTTAAAATGAATTTTTTTCCTAAGCAAAACAAATAATTTTGCTTGTGAATGGTCAAGATTAAATAATATATATTATATTATTTTTTTTTCTAAATATATATCCCCTTTTTTCTGAAAATATTTCTGATATTCAGCACAAATGTTTGTACTGTGTAGGCCAACTCAAGTTATTTCATCACCATGTAATTCAAGGGGAGACCTTATCAATGCTGACAAGGATCTAAAGGGTGGGTTGAAGGAGGATGGAGCTGGACTCTTCTCAGTGGTTCCCAGGGACAGGACGAGGGGCAACGGGCACAAGCTGGACCATGGGAAGCTCCTTCATCGGAGGAAGAACTTGTTTGGGGTGAGGGTGGCAGAGCCCTGGGACAGGCTGCCCAGGGAGGGTGTGGAGTCCCCTTCTCTGGAGATCTTCAAGCCCCACCTGGATGCTCCTGAGTGATGTGCTCTGGGCAGCCCTGCTTTGGCAGGGGAGTTGGGCTGGATGGGCTCTAGAGGTCCCTTCCAACTCTGACAATTCTGTGACTACGTGTGAGTGACTGTTTTGATAAGCTGTGCATACACTCCATGGAAAAGAGCCAAGGGCTCCCAAGCTCACCTACTGTATATGAATGAATCCCAAGACGCTCCTTGAAGACCAATCAACATTTGTGCAACTCCTTTGACAAAAATATGTTTGTCCTGGTTTGAGGTAAAACAGAACCAATTTTCTATTCAGAAATTTTACTTTTTAACTCAGTCTCTTCTAACTAACTGAACTCTCTGAAATTAACAGCATATTGTCCAGACACTGTTCATTCTCAGAATGACGTCTGATTATTTGTAATTCATGCCAAGGAATGTTATGCAGAGAGGCTCTTGCTTATGCTTACTGCTGTAACAACCAAGGTCAGCTAACTTTGTTATTTGACTCATTGGAGGGTCAGAAGTGGAAAAGTTTAAAGGGGTTGCACCTGTGGGGAGCAGTGGACAGGACGGGTGACCCAAAACTGATCCGTGTGTTCCTGATTCCAGATGTGGAATCCAGCTCCTGTCCATTACTGAGTTCAATCTGGGACTTTCCCCATGCCTGCTGGTGACTCGACCAACATCCTAGGAGCTTGATACGGCTTTGAATATATAGTATATGTTTAATTATTTTATTTTTTAGTGTTTTATTAATTGATTAATATTTTAATTAAAGTAATTTAGTTTTATTTCCTAAACTCATTAGTCTCTCTCTCTCCCTCCTCTCCTTGGAGAGAGAGGTAGGGGAGAGCATCTGTCATTTGTTTCAGTGGCCAGTCCATCCCAAACCACAACAATGTTAAATATCATTCCAAGAACACAGGCCATGATTGTTTATAAGGCTTTTATAATTTTAGTGTTAAAAAAAAAAAATTTAGCCCAAAACGACTGAGTATTACTACAGTTTAGCTCTTGCCAAGAACAGGATGCCACTGTGTTAGGCAGCTCAACAACTGTTTGATTGTGAAGATACGCCTTCTCCTTCACTCAAATTGGGAGTAAAATATCATTATGCAGTGGATTTGGATTTATTTACACTTTATAATGAGCTTTTTACATTAAGTGGTTGTTCACAGTATGCAGAAGTATTTTGAGGATTTAACAGGCAGTGTACTAATAAAGAGGAGAGCTGTAGAGGTGCTTCGGAAATGGAAGCAGTTTTGTTGCAGAAATAGTTCTACCTTATTGAATTATGAGTTACATTGGGGAACAATGTCAGGAAGTCTTCTGCCTGAAGAAGTCATGTGCAATATTAGTGATACCACATGAGGGGTTTTTACCCTGTAATTGTGGTAGGACTTCAGATTGCTTTTTTTTTTTTTTTTTTTTTTTTTTTTTTTTTTTTTTTTTTTCCATATAGTACACCATTTGAGTTTCTGCACATAATCAGCCAGTCATTAGAAAGGATACATTTTTATAACCTGAAGAAGTAGAAGTCTCAAAGGTAACCAAAAAACTCTTTAGTCTGTTTTCTTCAATCCTGCCAGGTAAAAAATAAGAATATTACTATTAATGGGATTAAGGTGGCTTTTGTATGTGCTATGCAAAACTGGAAAATCAAGGGGAGAAGCATTATGTGTGATTCCTCCTGCAGAGAAAAGGAATGACATTAAAGAGAGAAGCTCCAGAATAAAGAAATAAATTTAGCAGAGGAATAGTCTTCACTGAAAATGGACTCAATTTTCTACTGAATGAAATGTCCCTGATGAATTGTCCTGTGCTGTGTTGATTAATTGTTGGTATCTTTTGTTAGCAACATGAAGATTACTGGATGATGCTCTATAGTAAATATCACCAATTATAATTTTCCATTCATAGCACAGTGTCTCATACACACCTAAATCAAGGCCTGACCAGGCTATGCCTCCAAGTGACGGAGACCCTTCCAGAGGGGCAACTTCCAAGGCATCTCTTGCTTACACGTGGTCCATTGCTGCTCCAAGAAGAAAACACAGAGCTCAATGACAAAGCAAGGGGAGGAAGTAAAGCAACCAAATGAAACAAAAAAGTGATTGAGTAAAAGCAATATACTGAAGATCCAGGCTTCCTCATCTGCCTTGTACATGCAGATCTTATGGACCTCCAGGGCTATTTGAGAGCTATTATTCACTGTTAAGAGCTGCAGACACATAACGGAATGTGCACATGTATGAAGGCAGAGCCAGTAGAGTTCATATCACTCTGTATGTCAGTATGAGGAACAGACCCCCTCAAATCAAGGAACTTTCATGGCAGAGACCAAAACTCTCAAAATCTCATGGTAAAATCATGGGGGCTGGCAAACTGGGAAGTAGAGTGAACCATAGATGCCTTTAGTTGCCTTACTGATTAAGAGGTCAATCTTGACTGAAATTGGGGGAATACTGTTTTAATTGGACAGCAAGTAGTGCCCTTCAGTTAAACCCCGTACTTTGAAAACAAAAGAAACCTGAAAATTTGAGCCTGGACTGGGCAGTTCAGTCTTCTCTAACCCATGGTAAGAGACAGTATGGATTTGTACAAATCTTGGAGAATCAACTGTGCTTTGGAAATTATTTTTCTCCTTTCTCATTCCAAAATCATCTTTATTTGCCTATTCATTTGCATAAACAGAAATAAGGTAGAGCCCTTCACATCTGGCAATTTGCAGAGACATGCACTTGTGGGAATATATTTATATATTTTTTAAGGAGTTATTGCTTTTCTCTTTGTCTATTTTGAGCCTGAAATAATGAGGACTAGGAGAAAAAATATGCCATGTAATTACATCTAATAAAATAAAGGGGGCTCTTAGCTAGCATTTTGCTAAGTGCATTAGTTTTCTTTCTTCACAGAATCACAGAATCTTCTAGGTTGGAAGGGACCTTAAAGATCATCTTGTCCAACCGTCAACCTCACTGACAAAAATAGACACCCACACAACAAACAAGGAGCATCATCACTAAACCAGACCTCCCAGCACTACATCAACCCCTCTTTTGAACACCTCCAGGGATGGTGCCTCAACCACCTCCCTGGGCAGCCCATTCCAATGCCTGATAACCCTTTCAGTGAAAAAATGTTTCCTAATATCCAGCCTGAACCTCCCCTGGCGCAACTTGAGGCCATTTCCTCTCGTCCTGTCGCCTGTGACTTGAGAGAAGAGACCGACCCCCACCTCTCTACACCCTCCTTTCAGGGAGTTGGAGAGAGCAATAAGGTCTCCCCTCAGCCTCCTCTTCTCCAGACTGAACACCCCCAGCTCCCTCAGCCTCTCCTCATAAGACTTATTCTCCAGACCCCTCACCAGCTTTGTCGCCCTTCTCTGGACCCGCTCCAGCACCTCAATGTCTTTTTTATGGTAGGGGGCCCAAAACTGGACACAGCACTCAAGGTGAGGCCTCACCAGTGCCGAGTACAGGGGGACAATCACCTCTCGGGCCCTACTCCCCACGCTGTTCCTGACACAGGCCAGGATGCTGGTGGCCTTCTTGGCCACCTGGGCACACTGCTGGCTCCTGTTCAGCCCACAGGCCACCAACACCCCCAGGTCCTTTTCTGCCGGGCAGCTCCAGCCACTCTGCCCCCAGCCTGTAGCGCTGCAGGGGGTTGTTGTGACCCAAGGGCAGGACCTGGCACTTGGCCTTGTTAAACCTCATCCCGTTGGTCTCGGCCCATCCATCCAGCCTGTCGAGATCTCTCTGCAGAGCCTCTCTACCCTCCAGCAGATCAACACTCCCACCCAATTTGGTGTCGTCTGCGAATTTACTGAGAGTCAGACAGCAGCTCAGACAGCAGCAAGTCTAAGCTAGCTATTGTCTCCAGCCAAAACGTATGGGCAGATACAGATTGGCCCTACAGGACACGGATGGTATGTGCCTGTTCCAAAAAGCTGCTACAGACACTCCGGGGCGAGTGGGATAAATTGGGAAGTGGAGCTGTGCCTGCAGCGAGGGCTGGGGGATGTGCCTGGTGCAGGCTCCCAGCAGCCGGGATGTGACACCTGGGGGTGGCTGGCAGAGAGTCTGGTCCCCCTGCTTGTGAGCAAAATAGCGTGTGTCTCCAGGACAGGGTCACTCAGAGGCTTCTTGGCATCTGCGCAGGGTGCATACTATTGATACCTGCCACGGGTATGTTTTGGTTAGTGAAAAATATTTCCCTATATTAATTTGTGTGGTAGGTCTCGAGGATAATAAGGAGAAAATAAAAATCAATTGTGTAAATTGCAATTCTACCCTAAAAAAAAATGTATCTCCACAAAAGGCTGGGACTGGAAATAGCATTTTCCTGAGACTATGGGTTCAAAAACTGTTGACTTATGAAGATTATGGGGCGAGATTCATTGCTAGGAATTTAACTTAGGCAAGAGATTTCTTGCTTTTACCTCGGAAGGATTTCTTTTGCATCCTAGTAAATATATATTTAGCAACAACATCTGCCACATTGAGATACACTTTTACGCGTTTACAATATTTTTAGCATTGGAATTTGAATGCATTGCTTTGATTGCATAGCACTGTACCAGACTAAAAAAAAATTTTTAAAAGTCCAAAAAAAATCAGCCTAATTTTTTCACCCTTAACCAATGTCATTCATGTCAGCAAAAAGATTACTAGCCCCTTAATGATTCATCCCCTGTCCCCCTTTTGTCACTAGCAGTCTATGGGAAGGGATCATTCTATAATAAATGTCAAAAAGCATGTTTATCTAAATAGCTCAACATACTCTACTGACAAAATCTAGTTAGTGGTAATTTATACTCTTCAGTAGCCAAAGCAATCTATGGCTTCTTTTAAATTGCTTTTGTCTCCAGAATAAGCTCAGTTGGCTGTGCAGCATGATGCAGAATTTGAAGCAATATTTTGTAAATCTGTCACTGAAGATTAAAGTAATCTTTAATTTACAAATGCTGTTACCAGCTCTGTATGTTTACTTTGCAGAGCTTTGAAAATTCAAGCATCTCTCGTGCCTCTGACCAAAGCCACTTGCAACCTCACAGAAGAAGAACAATCAGGGCCAGAAACTGTCAGTGTGGCTTCTGTACATCTCCACTCACTGGTATTTCTTCTGTGTAGCTGAACTAAGTAGCTTGCAAGGGAATGGGATGCAGGAAAGGGAAAATTGACCCCTTCTCTTTCCCACGAGTAACTGGGAGCTTGAAACTTTTCCATGCTCCTTATACATAGACTGAAGGTAAATCTGGACCACTCCTGCTACGCATATTCACTAAGCTCAGCCTTTCTTCTTCACCTGTTAAACCCTCATCTCACTCTCATTACTGCTATGGCCTTTCCTCTGGCTTTCCTTTTGCCTTGCTCATGCCCTCTGGTGACATTGGTGTTACGGCCATTTTTTCTTGTCAAGCTTTAGCTCCTGATTTCCCTCCTCATGCTCCAAGTTAAATCCTCCTTTCTCATACCCTCATGGCTTATCACTGCCTTGTTTATGTCTGGTATGAACGAGAAACATCATACTGATGTTGACTTCTAGGAAGAGCTAGTTCTGCTTAGTGAGAGAAAAAAACAGAAGGCAACTGATTTCAGTTTAGGCTTGATGCAAAGCAATTTAAAGAAAACTAAACGCAACCAACACATTTAAATGGAACGAAATAATTTTGAATTGCAGAAAGCATGCTCCCAACTGGATCTTTTAATAAAGCAAAAGGTTAAGTTGACAAGGTGATTTAAACGACGTTTACAAACACAGCAGTGAAAGCTGGCTCTGCAGTTCAGCAGCTGTGAATCTTCTCCCGTGTATAAATATCTACCATATACAGAAAATCAGTTTCACTCTTCCATATCCCATCGCTGAAACAAGCTTTAGCCATTAGTCTATGTGATGTTCTGGGTGTGATGTCCTTTGGCTGACCAGTTACATGTTGATAGACGAGTTAAATACTCTTTTAGACAAAAGGAAAAAAGAAAAAAGGAAAAAGAAAGAAAAAAAAGAGAATGACTCCTTCAGCATTTGCCTTCTTGGTGAGTTGAGAAAGGCTTGGTCTGCACAAGGATTGTATGTGTCATAATTACCAGGCACAAAGACTTCTGTTTCCTGAATCTTAAATCTACTTCCGAATCTATCCTCAAAAGTCCAAATGAGCCTTTTCAATATCTCGTTAGTTGTTCTCTCTTGTTTTTTTTTAATTCCCATAATATCTGCAGAAGTTTTGTGCTTACCTTTATAGATCAATAAACTTTGCATCCAAAGAAAAATATCTGTGCCCACCTGAATTTCCAATAAAGGCTTTTGTAGTTTTATTTACGTTACCATTCATGCCACCATAGCAATTCCAATAATTTCCAGAGAAATATCTCACAGAATACACCCCAGTCTTTTGTCTAAACTTGGTGACAATGCATAGGAGAATAACTATTTAGATTAAGTTGCCAGTTTGCCAAGATCATTGCTATTCAGGTTGATCTCATTGCTTCTTTGCAGTTTCTCCTGTGTGGCTGCGTGATACAGAAATGAATGGAACTTCAGAGAGAGGAGTTTTATTTATTCCACGATTGCATACCACCTCACATAATGAGGCACGTTATCCTGGTTCCAGTGGGGACAAGGTTCATTCTCCCCAGGATCTAGCAGGGACACAGGTATTGCATGCCATGTGGGCCATGCCCAGGGGCAGCCAGGAGCTGCTGGGGAAGCTGGGGGCAGAAAGTCACCGCTGAGGAGCAGGCTGGGGTGTCCTGGGTCTGGTCAGCAAGCGATGGTATCACAATCATGTTTGTATATTCCTCTCCCAGTGTTATTGTTTTCTTGTTCCCTTTGCTGTTCTATTAAACTGCTTTTGTCCCAACCCATGAGTCTTGCCTTTTTCTTCTGATTCTCCCCTCAGATCCAGGGGGTGGTAGTCTTGCCTTTTTCTTCTGATTCTCCCCTCGGATCCAAGAGAGTGGCTGCCACGTGGTTCTTCTTCTTTGCCGTCTGAGGTTAAACTATGACACATGTCCAGGAATCAGCAATAATGGAATGATCAACTACACTGAGTTTGATGGATGATATTAAGCCATCGTGCGCTGTGCTAAATTACTGAAAGCCACTGAATACATGCAACAGTTCTGTAGATTAAGTTACAGCTTTATTAAAGTTTCAAACATAGCTGCTAATATTTGTTCGCAAGACTGTTCCAATTTTTTGCGTAGTTTTCACTTCAAGTGAGGCTGAAGCATTTAGTTTGTGCATTTGATTCCCACACCATTTAGTTGGTAAGTGAACAACTTCCCAGATGCAGTTAGTGGTGTGTGCAAGCTGTGTACAGTGCTGGTCATGCCTTACTTGCAGAAACACAGATTAGTGGTAACAACTGCGTGTTAGGGACTTAATGGGCAGAATTGTGCATGTGGAAATGAAGGCTGGATTTCCAAAAATATGGCCTATCACTAGTCCCATAAAGTTTTCTTGTTTAAGGCTCTGTGAAGATTAATTTCCAGTGTCCACACCTTTTAAGGCAGTCAATAAATTAATCATTGTAGTTGCTAATGACACAGTGAAATGCTCTCTACAGTGCCAAACTTTGAAGATGTTGAAGAATTCTTATTTTCTGTCTTCAAGTCACACAGGTAGTGTCTATAATATGGGAAAACTGATTCTGTTTGGGTTATCCTGCCTTCAGGTGGCAGCCTTTATAATTAGACAGCAACTAATAAAATCAAAATGTAGATTGAGTGGACTAAATCACAGGTGAGCCAGACTCTATGAAGGATTGCTGTCTGACACTGCCAGTTGAGTGGCATGTGAAAAAGCATGTAGATGATAGCAACTATAACTTAGTTACAGCTTTCTATCAATCCTTGTTCAATGCAAAAGCTTCCTGGAACGAAGATGCTCAGAGAAGGTAATTGTAACGATCTTTGTCTGGAGGGAAGAAGAAATCAACTATCTCCACAACAACCAATGAAGTCTTCTGAAAAATGCTGAAGGATGATGTCACATTACAGCGTTACATGGCAAAATTCAGTCTGGAGGTAGAACATAACAACACCTGAAGGTGATTTCAGTAATGGCATCTACATAAAAAAACCACCAAAAACCAAGCCAAAACGAAAAAAAAAAGAACAAACCCAAACCTAAAGGAGTCAGTTTTTAGACATCAATTACAAGTGTTACATTTTGCATTCTCACACTCAAAGATATAGGAATCTTAATTTACAACTTTCTGAAAATACCTTGTTATAATAGAACTGCTAGTACAACGTTCAATTTGCTAAGCATTTATTCTAATACAAATAAGTGTCTTTTAAGTAGGGAGTTTTCATAATATGAAAGTTATGTAGCCAGCTTTTAAAGTCCCAAATTAAAATTTACATGACAGAAATTCACTGGAGTGGTTTGTTTATTTTTAATTTCAATTCAAACAGAGGTCTATTGTTTAAAAAGTAATAAATTCTAGGGCCTTTTCCTTTGGTATAGGAGCTAGAAAGAAGCAATTTAATTTTGTACAAGTGAAAAAAACCTCATTCTGCTAGCTTTAGGTAGAATAATGGTCCTGTCAGAGAAAGGATATTCAAGCATGGACAATACGCAGCATATTAAAAATACACCTCATCATTATTTTAAGTATCAGAAAACAGATTGTTTTAAAAATGAGCATAATTTAAACATTTTCTACTTCATTGCATTACACATTTTATTCAGTACCTTCCCAGATTAAATTCTATGAGATAATTACAGGGCACAAAAAGACCTTTTCTCAAATTCACTTTTTTTTTTTTTTTTTAAAGTAATTTATTCATGAAAACTGCTGCAGATGAAACGATGATTGTCTCAAAGGCAATGCTGTTATAAAAGACAGCATTGTGACTCAGCAAGCTGTGAAGCAAGATGTAAGTCCTGGTCACATATTCTCTTTCCTGCTCAAAGCAGGTTGCACCCTTACAAATGACAAGCCTGAGCAAAGAAATCTAAATGCAGGAGGAGGTCAGAAGATTGCCTTATCACCAGTGAGAGATTTCAGTGAATCACTGATTAACCCAATTCTAACCCCTTTTCTAAAACAATAAGAGTTTGGGGTTTTTTTTAATTCTCAAGTATTAGAAAAATCCAAATGTCAGTTGTATTAAAAGCAGAGCTATGCCTTAAGCCAAGGGGTTCAGTTTCTTCATGGAGATTGAGACTGAAAGCAATGACAGCTAAAAGAAAGGCAATTGCCATAGTTTATAACACAGGACAGCATGAGGGCAGAATTTGATCCACATCATTACAAGTATGAGCCAGTTCATACCTTACGCCTTTCTGCAATTTGATATATCTAGAGGGCATCATTAATCCCTTCCAAAGTTACAAGATCGTCTGTACTGTGCCAGTGTGATTCTATGAGTTAGTGGCTTCTGGGCACTGGATCCTAGGAGTCAGCTGAGGTCACAGGAGTATTTATGAAGCCAAACATGTATTTAGAAATCCTGAATTTCATAGTTACTTCCTTGACGATCAGCAACTGCCTGTTACTTAACAAGTGGGCAGATGAATGGGTTAAAGCACAAAACCTAAATAAAATAAAAATGTTCTGAATGAATAAAAATTAAATACTCCGAAATAATAGATAAATTGCAAAATGCAAAGAACATTCAAACTATTATTTCATAAATCACCTTTGAAGATTGCTAAAGGTTGTGTATTATTTGGTGAAAAAGTTCAGGCTGAAGTAAATGGTGCAGCACAATTATTAAAAAATCTGAAATGATCATTTGTGTGTCAAAAGGATGACTTGCAAAGGGAAAGGCAATTTCACAAGAAAAAGATTGTTGTATGCTGATGCTTTTAGACTTATGCAAAGCAATGTGTGAGGACACAAATGTACACAGACTATTTTAGAAGCACTATGCGGCGTTTCTAATAAAGATGACCTTGGCACACCACAGTATGGGTTGAAAGAAAGCACGCACTAAAAATACCACTCCTACCTGGAACAGTCCCAGCCTTATACAGAAGAATAAAATGATATACCCAGTGATATGATGAGCCTTACCACGTACTCAAGCAATGCAGACAAATCGTGATAAAAGGGTAAGTTTATGACAATATAGGGAATCACAAAACAAGGTTACCAGACCAAAATCTGCTCAGTTGTGTCAGTGTACACTGGTATTAGAGCAATACCCAACATTTGCTTACCCAGTACAATTGAAAAAAACTGGCAATACTTGGTCAGATCAAAGGTTCATCTCATCACATCCTGTCTCTGTAAATGGCCAAAAATGAATGACCGGAGCACACAAAGAGAGGCAGGCTATACAAATATTTCCCCCCCATAATCTTCCAGCCACAGATATCTGTGGTTTAGGGATTTCTTAAGGAAATAGTATCATCTTTGCACTTCACAGCTCCTGAGGTTTCGCAGTCTCACAGTATTATTTTTTCACCCCTGTTGGCTTGCCTACACACTTGGAAAACAGAAGAGTGAATAACAACCAATTAAGGAGCAGTTTCTCCTCTGAGTTTTCTGTAGGATCACGATCTTGTAAAATGTATTATAAACTGGGATTTGCTTGCTTAGTGTGAGCGTGGACTCCCACACCAAAGGCTCCAGGTACAGCCAGATGCAGGTCAGGTCTGGTAATCACATCTGGCGAGCTCTGACCTGCGCTGCCCAAAGGTCCCTCAGCACATGGCCATGCAAATGGAGGGGTACCAGCCTCTTACAGCATTTATAGGGTTTCATATTTACTCTAGAAAGTTAATATAATGAGCTTTAAAAAAAAAATATCATCATTAACATTGTTAGACTGAGAATGTGCAGTGTTCTATTTAAATTCGAAGGAATGTGAGATCTGGGCCAAGGACAATCTATGAGAACAGATAATACAATACAGGGAAAAACTGCAGGACATTAATTAAAACCAGAAAAAAATATCAACCAAGTGTTTTTACATTAATAAGTATTAGCTGTTCATGTGAGGAGTAAGTTCTTCCCTTTTTTAATAAGTCTGAAATATTGATTTCTCATTCGTAATTTTTCTCATTTTAATGTCATACTGAGTGTTTTCTTTCATCTGAATTGCAAATAGTGTCTTGAAAGTCTTAGCTTCAGATTTTAAGTTTTCCTACTTCCTCAACAGTTTAGTAAACAACAGAGTTCTTTGTGTTCTTTTGTTCAAAGTTTCAAGATTGCAAAACAGCCAGGTTTTCTGGGGCACGTCAAAAAGGAAACTGAATTAATCCTGTAATTTCTTCTATTTAGGACAAAATAACATTAAAGTAATAGATGATACAGTATTTATCTTCACTCAAATTCAGTAAAACACTCAAGCTAATCCCATTCACTTTAAAAAAAAAAAAACAAAAAAACCCCAAACTACCAAAAAACCAGAAGATGCTTATCTCAGATCTCAGGTGCTCTAACACAATTAGCAGTGAAATTGAATCTCAGCACAATTAAGCGATCAGTTCAGCAGTAATCCAGCCAGCCACATCCAGAAAGGTCTGTTCAGTGCTTTCACCCTTAACATTCTCAGACAGCCTTGTCAAACAGATGTCCTTTGCAGAGTGCCCAGAAGGTCACCAAATTCAGCGTGCTTTAGGGGAAGGTGTGGAAGAGCTTGTTCCAGAGTCTGGAGCCATCTCAGATGGAGCCCTGCCACCTGCCTTTGAAAAAATAACTAGAGGGATCCAGCTCCAATGGCCCTTCTGGCTGCATGTTCCAGAGTCTGGAGCCATCTCAGATGGAGCCCTGCCACCTACCTTTGAAAAAATAACTAGAGGGATCCAGCTCCAATGGCCCCGCTGGCTGCAGCAGCTGCTGTCTGGGCTGCAGAAAGAGGCGATTCCTCATTCATTCCCACGAATTTCTGGAAACCACAGGGTCGCGCGGTTCTATTCGATGAAACTCACATTTCTAAACATAACTTAAAAGTGCTGACAAATATCACCTGTACAGCAGTAGACAGTCAGCAAAATTATTTTGAATGGTTTGAAAGATACCTCCCTTTTTGATGACTGTTTTCATTAACATCATTCAATCTACCTGAATGCATTACAGCAGGCAACTTCATCCTGCTCATGTAAAAGTGTGATTAGGTGACCTAAATTGTCTTTTGTCTATTTATAAATATAAAAGCCCTGATAGCTTAATTACATAAAGTGTGTCGTTCTTTATATTTTTCTGAAGGTTTATATTTAAGTATCAAAGTGTTCTCCAAGCTAAAATAACTTTTAACTACAAATATCTTCAAATTTAATTATGAATGCAAGCCTTGGCTCATAAAAGCATTTGAGCACTTGCCCAAGTCCCATTGATGTTGAGATAAACAATCTATTAATGAAGAACAAGCTTTCACCTTTTAGTGCCTAGAAGCAGCTTTCACACAGCTTGAGCAGGTTTTATCTGGTGTTTTTTAAGCTTTGACCTTTGCATGTGGTGATGAAAAGGGGACACTATAACTGTGCTGGTAGCAGGGAGATTGATATGCAGAAAGAAAGAGAAGTCTGAAGAGCTGTGGAGGGCTGAAGGCAGAATGATGAGGGGGTTGTTGTTGACCAGCATCTGGGCATCACCCAGCCACGTGCTCACTTCTCACTTCCTCACTTCTCCCTCCCCTTCTCCTGGGACAGGGAGAAAATAGAAGGAAGGCAAAAAGACTCATGAACTGAGATAAAGATAATTTAATAGGTGAAGCAAAAGCAGCATGTGCAAGCAGGGCAAAGAAGAAATTTATTCATTAATTCTCATCAGCAGGCAGATATCCAGCCACTTCCTGAAAGCAAGGGCCTCAGCACTTCAAAGTCTTATGGGGGAAGTCAAACACCAAACGACAAATGTCCCCCCTCTTCCTCCTCCTCTCCTTGAGCTTTTGTTGCTCAGCAGGATATCATGTGGTGTGGTCAGGTCAGGTCCCTCTGGTCACTTGGGGTCAGTTGTCCTGGCTGTGCCCCCCTTACAACTTCTTGCGCATCCCCGCATACTTGCTGGGGGCAGGGGGGAAGAATAGGAAGCCTCGATGCTATGCAAGGTCTGTTCACCAAAAGATTGGTGTGCCATCAACAGTTTTTTAGTCACAAATCCAAAACACAGCACCATACAGGCTGCAATGGAGAAAATTACCTCCGTCCCAGCCCGACCCAGTACAGGGACAAAAAGACAAAGGGAAAGACTGATGTGGAGAAAAGATGATATGATGTAGAATAGAAATACAAGGCAAAAGTATGACGTGCTGCAGGTGTAAAACAATGAAAAATTCCCCTCAGCTACTAAAAAAGTATGTACAAATAGAGGAAGCAAGATCAGTTGTGATCCACTACATCATAAATTATTACATTTCCCAAACTGATGATAAGATTAACCATGTTAGCTTTCTTCATTGCTCCGCACAGTCCCCTTATCTCTTCTCACCAGTGGAAAACAAAGACTGAAGTACAGCACTTTTATCTTTAATTACAGAATTTCTCTTGATGAGCAATAAAAACATTATTTTTCAAAAGGTAGACTTAGAATTAAAAGTCTGTTCACATCTTTGCAACACCAGTTCAGTAACAACCAATGTAACTGGTAATATCTTGCTACATTTTCACGCAATAATATCCAAAAGTTAATTGTCTTCTGGGGGCAAAAGAGCTGTGAAGTAACGAGTTGTAGATGTTTCCATCATCACCAATTGCAGAAGTTGTTCTGTGCTTTCAGTGTCCATGGCCATGTGAAGAATTTCCAGAGGAGCACTGCAGTTTCCCAGTGCAAATTCTGCTAAACAAATATCAACGCAAACATGATTTCAGCTATCAAGAAAGATATCTTATAATTGCAGAATTTCAGGGGACTAAAAATTAGTTATTTGTAGGAAAGTATGACCTTTCAATATGTTCTTCTGTCTGTATCCTCTCAGAGATTATTTTTTTTTATCTGATCTATTACAGATACCATTGTCATGGATTTACCTGGCAAGATTTTGATAGTAGAGGGAGTTGCAGGAGTGGCTTCTGTTAGAAGACACCAGGAGCTGCACCCACGTCAGACAGAGCCTGTTCCAGCTGGCTCTAAGATGGACCTACTGCTGACCAAAGCTGAGCCCATCAGCAATGTCGGTAGCACCTCTGTGATAACACATTTAAGAAAGGGTAAAAAATGCTGCACAACACCAACTGGGAGAGAGGAGTGAGAAAATGTGAGAGAAACAAGTCTACAGACACCAGGGTCAGTGAAGAAGGAAGGGGAGGAGGTACGCCAGGTGCCAGAGCAGAGATTCCCCTGCAGCCCATGGTGAAGATCATGGTGATGCAGGTTGTCCTCCTGCAGTCCATAGACATCCACAGTGGAGCAGATATCCACAGTGCAGCCCATGGAGGTCCCCACACCAGAGCAGATGAATGTACCTCAAGATAAGCTGTCACCCCATGAAGACCACATGCTGGAGCAGGATTTCTGGCACGACCTGTGGACCCATGGGGGATCCACACTGGAGCAATTTGTTCCTGAAGGACTGTGCTCCATGGAAAAGACCCCATGCTGGAGCAGTTCTTGAAGCACTGCAGCCCATGGGGAGGATCCACATTGGAGAAGTTCATGGAGCAGGACCAGAGGAAGAGAGTGAGGAAGAAGGAACGGCAGAGATCACAGCTCCAATCACAGCTCCCATTTCCCATCCCCCTGCACCACTTAGATGGAGGAGGTATAAGAGTTGGGAGTGAAGCTTTTAGATTTGTTCTTATTTTTCATTATCCTACTCATTTTAATTGGCAATAAATTAAATTACTCTTCTCCAAGTTGAGTCTGTTTTGCCCATGACAGTAATTCCTGAGTGAACTGCTTATTCTTATCTCTTGTGCTTTTTTCATATTTTCTCTCCTGCCCAGTTGATGAAGGAGGAGTGAGAGTGGTTTGGTGGTGATCCAGGTTAACCCAGGTCATGGTTGACCACAATGGTCAACCCACCATAACCATTGTGAAAATAAGAGAAGAGAGGTGAAGTTAACATTAGTTTATTCAATATATGAAAGTAAAAAATGTGGCTTTATGAATATACAATGAAATATAGCCTAAAAACTTGTCTAAAACTTTTAAGGGGTTCATATTTCTAGAATGTTATGTTTAAGATCCAGAACAGTCTTTTCCTCATTCTTATTATGAATTTTAATTATGTAAGTAAACACCCAGAGAAACACAGGCCATCCACCTAAAGCATTTGTTAAGCAGCACTTACTGACTAAATCAATGGAACTGGTTGTTGCCTATTAACCTGGGGCAGCATCCTACTTCTTACTTCAGTAAGAAACAACATGAGTGATCAGATGAGCCATTTGTCATACCCAGTAGAATGAATTATAAAGGTTAAGGAACATGCCATGTCCTAGGCAAATGCTGGTCAACTACATGCTTCAGAAAGAAAATACTCAAAATGTAGACTCCGCAAAATACATTCTTAATTTAAATGCATTGGTAACATCATTAATTGTTTCGAGTTCCCTCCTGCTTTGCTGCTTTGCCTTTTAGTTTTCCACAGTCTAGACCATACATCAAAACATTCCTTTCCTTTCTCAAACTGATGGAAAAAAGTCAGCTGGGAAGGAAACTCATTATGCAATCAAAAACCAGACATCAGCATATCCTGATCTCATTTGTGCCGTTCCCAGTCAAGCTATAATTTTTCTCTTCCTCTCTTCATTGTCAGCAGGGACTAATTTCTATGCTGGAGAGTTTCTTCTCCTTGTGGATCTTAATGCTTTATTTTTCTAGCTTTTGGCATAATTATATTTAGAAGCTGCAAGGGGGACCTCCAAATTAGTTTTAAAATTCTATCTCATTGGGAATCCCTGCAAACGTGCCTCTCATTCAGCATACAACAGAGTCCAGAATCATCCACTGCAGAGAGCACAAAGCAGTAGGGAAACGTTTGGACATACTGGGCTAGCTAAGCTACTAGCAACAATCTGAGAGCATATATAGAGGTGGCCCTGCAAGCTCCCATATACTTCTCATCATGCTTCTCAGGTGGTTTTTATGGTCCTGTGGTAGCTCAGCCTCTTGGATAACATGATTATCATGCTACATAAATGAACGTTTCAGATAGCAAGGACAGTCCTACTAAATAGTAAGTTTTCTGCTTATGTTGGTTCTCAATCCAAAATTATCTCCTGAAGCATTAGCAAGCATATGATTAACATCTTTTGTCTTGTTAAGATAAAAATCTGAATGCCTGGTAAAATGCTTTTCTGCATTGGATTTGCTGTTTAACAGAACATAGTCCACAAAATATAAGGCCAACCGCAAGTTCAGCGTCTTCAACAATACCATGTACTTCTACTCTTTCCCCAAAAGCAGTCCCTCAAAATATTTTATTGACAATTAAAATATTATTTTGTCAAAGGATGTTGAAACAGGAAAAACTCCTTTTCACATAGAGTACATGCAGAAATGTGATGTATTATTTGTGAGTATATACACGTATGTCTAACACACATACACGTATCTATATAGAAATAATGACATGGTTCATTAGATTGTCTACTATTGTCTCTTTTTCTGTTTTAACTCATGTCAATCTGTTTTTAGAGACTGAACTCTTTGCAGTAATAGTCCGGGGTCTGAGCCAAGCAGCGTTGAGAGATAAAAATGTGATTGAGATAAAAACAGTGTTAAAGTGATGTCTTCTTTGTATCTACACTTCAGTTGACAGTTGACATCAACATACTACCAACACTTCAGCTGAACAATCATTCGATTAACAGTGTTGCTAGAAGATGGGTATTTTTGTCCTTTTATACACATAAGAAATATAAATTTACGACTTGGAAGTACAGTGAAAGTGTTTTCTTGACCTGGAGATTATGTGATGGACCAAAGTCAAGGTGCAGAAGCCAGGGGAAGAGCTGTTTTCAACGGGCTATCACTCAGCCAACCGAATGCACTATCAGATAAAAGCAACCAGCAGGATTACACTTTGTCATGTCTAAGATTAAACCTACTTAATTCTCTTCTTACTGAAAGCACATATTACAGCTAAAACCTTCAATAAAGTAGACTGCTTAAATAATTAATCTTTCATGAGTTTTGCATATAACAATAGAAGTAATTTCTTCAAGTTCCAGTGTGAAGTTTGTCAGTTTAATTTTAAAAAAAAAACAACTTTGTGCAAAGAATGTTTGCTTTAATCACACTTTCAGCACTTTGGGGAAGTTGATGAAGCATGGAAATGACATTTGGTTTTGATAGGTATCAAATGGAAAAAAAAACCAGTGAGATGAACAGGTTGTGTTTTAAGGCACTATTTATTGTTTATTACCCATATAAAGTTACAAACTGTTATTTTCATTATAAGATTTTTGCAAAGACAAATATTTATTTAACACATTTTAATAGACAGGAATAACTGTTTCTAATCATGTACATGATAAAAAGCTAACACAATATTTTCTATTTTACTAAAAAGAAAATAATGTAATAACATTTATCCTGATTAAGCTAAGCGTGGCTTAGCTTAATGTATGTCTACATACGTAGACCATGTGTATATGTGGCTGTATATATTATATACATACATTTAAATAAAACCACACTTGTATATACATGTATGGGTAGAACTGAGGAGTTTGAAATGGAGGAGCTGTTTACTCACTCATTCCAGCCCCTGCAAAAAGTAATTACACCACAGAATTTCTTTCAAATTCCTTATAATGTTTCTGGGGTGTGATAAAAAGGAGAAAAAAAATAGCGTGGGGGAGGATCAAAACAGTTCTGAGAACCTAACAACTTCTGTTTTCATAGAGTAATTGGCAAGTTTCAGGATACTACACAACGCAGATGGGGTATTCTGAAAATATTTGATAAAGGTGACCTGTGAAAGACATCCAGAACTGTTCTGTTTGAACTTGGAATCTTGAACTATTAGCAATGCCTCATATCATAATGTTGAAACCTGGATCCAGAGCCAAATACTTCCCAACAGTTCAGTGAATTTCTAGTTTCACTAAGAAATTAGACACTCACCAATAACTTCAGCTACAGGTTGTCAACCAGACACCAGGAGACATTAATGGTAGGTAGTTACGGACCATAATTAAATATATGAATTGTAAATATGATATTTTTTTTTTTTTGAAACAAATCACTACTTCTTTGTCAAAGCCCTAATATTGTATTAAAGATGGAAAAATCCATCAGGAACTACAGTAACCTTTATTATAAATGATAGTAAATAATTTAAGTAATACAATTTTTTGTATGTGAAAGTTTCTTTCAAAATATCTTCAGAAGAGTTGTGGCTCCATGGTTTTTTTGGAAAAATTATAGGATTTCTGATTGTATACTGTTGACTTTTTATCTAAAACAGTAAAGACTGAAAAAAGAAAATCATTCCAGAGGCCACCCAAGGTTCATACAGTCTCGTAGAGGGATGAACCCAATGTTAGAAGAATAGTTCTAAAATTACAATAAAAATGATTGGAATTAACAATAGGGATGATTTTCTGGCACTATAGACTTACAGAGATTTTGTTGGTTTCCATTATTTTTTTAAGAATTTATGGGGATTTTCTGATGATGAAAGAAGCCTCATTCCTGTAAACACACTATAAGCAACAGTAAGCAGCTGTGACAGCTCACGGAGCAAAGCTTTAAACCTGAACTTCACATACCTGTGGGAAAGAAATGTCTTGCGTGTACATGTTTTCAGAGCTCCTTTTTAATCTGCTTTATCCCTTTTCCCCCCATACTTCTTCAAATGCCCACCTGCTCTCTCCCAACCCCTTCTAAAAATGGAGGTCTTTTTTGCCCTGAAGTTGTAACTTTTAATGAAGTTTCTAAGTTCTGCTGGGAGTCTTGATGACTTAAATTAATATTTGAATGTAATATTTAGCCACACTATTTTTATTTACACTTAATTATTCATTGATAATACACAATAAACACAACATTCTGTTATTCCTGAAATGAAGGAGACTGGAAATAAACAGCAGAAAAGGCTTAAATCACAAAGTTGGAGATATATATGTGTGTCAGCAAGAATCAATTATTTATATTCCACTTAAGAAATATTTAACCATTCATTCAACCTGAGACTACAGGTTGAATGTAGCTTAAATGTAGCTTAAAGCACTTACCTCTCTTACAGGAGAAGATAGTTTGGATCCCCTCAGGCAGAGACAACTGAACTACTCCATGCTCTCCCATCACCAAAGGTGCTCAGGGCTCTCCCACAGGGGAAAGCATGAAGCCTGTTGGAGGAGAGCTGAATCCCAACCTTTTTTTGACTAGTTCTTTACTTCCAGAGCTTTGGCTTTTTAGAAAAAAAATGAATTTGAAAGTTAATTTGGCATTCAGCTGTTTGATTCAAACCAAAATGGTTCTGACTTTGTTTGTGACAGAGAAGTGTTAAATTTCATCCATTCACAGGCTTTTGAATACCAAAAACCAGCCAAGCCAGCCAAAAGTGGGAGGGCAGTGTTTCTGATTTTTGCTTTTAATAATAAATGATGATGATGATGATGATAATAATAATAATAATAATAATAATAATAATAATAAAACAACAAAACCTCAATGTCCCCATAATGACTATCTATACTAAAAAGTTACCAGATTGAATTTGCAAGGGCAGCTCTGCAAAAACTGTTGCAGCTCTCGTGGCTCTTGCACAGGCCTGCAAACTGAATATGGCTTTAACTCCACCATGTGGCCTCACGCTGACACGTATGTATCATCAGCAGATTGAACTCAGAACCACTGCACACACTTCCCTCATTTAAGACAAGGGAAAAACAGTAATTCACTGTAAAACCTGCTTTACAGTTTGTATGTGAACCAGAACTGCAGAGGATGAAGAATATTTTATTAATAGCAAGACAGCAAATATTTTTGCTGAAGATAAGGTAATAGTAGACTAAAATTTCTGCTTCTGTTCCAGTCTCTGTGGAAAAAATTGTGTTGTGATACAATTATTTTGCCATCTTTTGATCAGGTCTTCCCATTTTCTTGACCTTCACATTTTATTATATCTTTATTCCCCTCAGGTTTCCGTTCGATATTTCAAAATAATCTGCTGGTCCCCCATGTAAAATTACCTGACATTTCAAATACAACCAACAACAAACCAATTGGACCAGTTCTGCCCTAATCAACAGCTTCTTCTGGCTTCACTGGGAGATGGACGTTAAAACTTACAGGTAATGGAGCAAAAGATGACAAGGTGGAAGAGGACATGGGGTGAGATGGTTGGGGATATACTCACAAGGAGAAAGCAGGATGATCAGGGCCCCATCTCATATGCACAAACACTTACAACGCACACAGCATTAGAAAACAAACATTTGTATGCAAATACAGAACAGTGATATAAATGGAAATTCAGAGATACAGTGTGAGACAGCACAAAAGCCAAGTGTTGTGATGGGTGGATATAGGCTCCTCAGGAAGGCCAGTCAGGAAGAAGAGTGGGACAGGTACATATGTGCAAAATAGTAACTCAAACGCTGACCTCTACTATGGGATGGGTGACATGACTGTCAATAGTCAATGAGTAAAGATCACCTGAGACAGGAGGTCAACAAACAAAACATCTTGATGGGTATCCGCTACAGATCATCAAATCAAGAACACACAAACAAACAGTGGACACAGATCATCAAATCAAGAACACACAAACAAAAAGTGGACACGGCCATTAAAAAAAAAAAAGGAAGTATTCCAAATGCAATACTTACTGCCCATGGGAGCATCTAACCACACTGGTATTTTGTTAGGAACAAGCAATCCTGGGCATTTCTAGTGTGCACTGGGGACAGGTTTTTGAGACAAGTGAAGAGCAGGCTAGTAAAAGAAGGCCGTTTGCAAATAAAGAACTGCTCAAGGCTGTGCCAATCAGTGGCAATGTTGGTTGCAATGACTATTTATGAGATGGTATAGTAGTCCTAGGTGGAGGATGCTGAGTAGTAAAGAAGACAAGTATTAGAATAAATACCTTGATGCCTGAGGCAAGCAGACTTTTGCTTGCTCATGGGACAAGTAGGCAGGATCCTGTCGGCAAATCCTGAAGTGCCAAAAGTCTTGTGAAGAGTTGGTTAATGCTGAAGGACGATCTCCATAAAGCATGAAAAAAAAATATATATCCATCTTGGTATGCAAGAAGTCAGGCAGACAAGTCAGGAGATAGGTTTGCATCAGCTGGGAACTTCCTGAGTTCGAACACAAAAGAAGCAGATGGACTGCAGAAGCAAGGACAGGCACCCAAGATGAATGTAGTGACACTGCCTCAGCATGCAGGGATGGGTTTAAGCTCAGCTGGAACTGAAAATGAAGGGCAACAAGAAGGACTTTGATAGTTGTGTCAGCAACAACAGGAAGACCAAGAAAAATTTTGATCACTGCTGAATGGAGGGAACAATGATGAAGGAGACAGAACAAGCTGACAGAGTAAAAATTTCCTCTGCCTCAGTCTTTTCTGGCAAGGTCTGTTCTTCTAGGCACAGTTGTCTAAGTACCAGCAAGATTTCTTTAACACCTCTCCCAAGCCAGTCAGTAAGTCCATAGGGTATGCCCTCCTGTCCTAGCAAAGCAGATTCTTTCAGTTATGAAGAACGTCTCCTCAAAACTTTTATGATGTCCATGAGTCATCCACAGACATTTCTCTCTCAAGTGAAACAATAACTGTGTCTGCAGCCAGATAGCAAAAGACTGTGAGGCATTAGCCAGGAAAACTAAGGAAGGAACTATATTGTCAGTTTGCAATCTGCTTTATTAATGTTCATGGAAGTTACACAATGCCACCTTGAAGTTTTTATGAAAGTAAAAGGCCTGGGTCCATATAAAGACTTGTGTAACAAATTGAGCTTCTTTTTTGGTGGGAGGTGGTGGGGTAGTTTTTAGGGCAAAACCTCAATCCTAACTTCAAAAGCCAGCACAAAAAGAGTTATTACTATGGGTCCCAATAAACAGTTTTAGCAGCAGGCATGATGCTTTCTCTCCCTTTGCGTATGTGGGAAGACTTAGTCATAATGATGAAAACCCAACTGACTTAAGTTTAATGAAGTCAAGGGTGTTTTACTTGTTTGAGCTTTAACGTCATCAATACTGTATTTCCCTTTGGGAAGATTTAGCCATTCTAAAGCAAACCAATTTCAACCTTTTTATGCCTCAGTAAAAGAAATTTTTGTTGTCATATTTTAATTATATGGAGAGTATTTTATTTCTTACTTGTGTAGGAAATTACATTAGCTCCTTTTTTTTTTCCCATTTGTGCCATATTTGTACTATGACCATATATCCAATCATATGGATTACATGCCTTAAATCAGACATTTTAAATTTTGAAAAGGTTAATTTTAGGAGTATCCTAAACCTCTTAGAATAGCAAAAGTGAAGGTTATAACTAGCAAGTTCTTCTTTGCTCAAATATTTACTCTTTGCAGCTACAAAAGAGAGTATTAAACAGCATTGGAGGTTTTTCTTTTTCCTCTCTTGAAGCACATACTTAATTTTCTTGGTTTTATCTGTGGTTCTAATTTTAACATGGGCATCTAGATTTAATAGTCTTGGTTTTATCTGTGGTTCTAATTTTAACACGGGCATCTAGATTAACTATTAAAACCAAGTTATAGCAAAACCAACTGAACACACCAGTGGAAAAGAGTGAAAGCAAATAAGTAGTTTAACCACAGACACTGACAAGGAGAGTAACATTTTGGTTCCTTGTTTCAACCCTTCACAGAAAACACATCCCCATTGCTGTCAGCAATGACCACATGGTATCAGGGATCCCAAACTGTAAGAATATTCTCCCTCTGCTTTAGTTCTAATTTAGCCACTTACAATAAAATTATCTCAACATTTGGGTCTTAGGATATTTTTCAGACTATTGCTGAGACCTCTTTTTTGCCTGGTTAATTAGAGCTTAGTCCAGAGCGGGGAGGAAGAGAGGAGGAGACCAGCAATGCCCTCCAGGACAACTAGCAGCATCAACTGTCACACAGGCTCTCCAAGAGAGAGACTCTTGGCTCTCCAATTGCTCACGCAGAAGGAGAGCTCTTTGTTTCCTCCACCGCTCTTCTCAATAGGGCAATGAGATCAATTAGTTTTCTTCCCTACCGTGACAAACCTTCAGCCTGTGCTATCTCCTGCTCCAGGCCTTCAACACTTATCCTGCTCAAAGCACATCAGGCACATTCTGCTGTCACCCCATGATGGGCTGAGGGCCTGGATTTTGGGCAATTCTTCACAGAAAAACAAGGCTTGCTCTGGAAACCCAAGATGAGTTGCTTCTGCATTCCTGAAGTCAAATTCCCTGAATTCGACTTCATGTCCCATTTCAAGCCACCTCCAAACCAGCACTGCTAATGTGTTCAGGAGCCTGAGGCTCTATGGGTTGGGCGCCATCACTCTGGCCAATCCTGGAGCTGAAGCAGAGGGAAGTTTCTAGAGTTTTGGGGAAATCTAATCATTTGAGGAATTTGGCCGATAACAGAAAGCATATTTTGGAAAGCAGTGCAATGGTGTGTTTAAATCAACATCACAGGCCAGTTCATCAGTGCATTCCCAATTGAGCCTAGCTGACTGCAAATCAAGTGTTTTACTTCAATATTCTCCACTAAAAAGAGGAAGGCTGTCTTTCATTGCCAACATTTCTCCTAAAGAGGATGTGCTTTAATCACATTTTCCACTAGAAATCGTAGCCCCATCCAGCAGTACTGACTTCTCTGGAGCCTCTTGCTACCCAAGAGCTCCCAAAGCAATGTGGCTCCACAGCTGCTCTCTCAGCAGCCCCAGCACAGGGACACAATTAAACTGTCACAACTGTGCTGGCAGCTGAAGGGGAAGAGGCTAGCCACTTCTGTCTTAAGGAACGGGGCTAGGATAAAAAAGACAGCTTTCCCACCTCCCATCCTTTTCCTCCAGCTGGTAGGGGTATTCCTGGGGTTCCTTACAATCAGAGGAGCATGGGCTTTTTTCCTTCCTGAGGATAACAAAATTGGATTGAGATGACTACCATCTGCAGGACTATGTTCTCTGGGTATTGGAACTTGGAGTGATCAAGTACAATATGTAGCCTGATCAAAGCAGACAAAAATATGTGAGCAGTGTTTTCCCACTATTTGGTGATTAATGTTCTTTATGTTGGCCACTGGATACACTGAAGTTTCCATGGAGCATTGATTATTCTTTAACTCGAGTCAGTTATTAAGGTGTTTGGCACTACTGTAGGTAAATATTTTGCCTTTGCAATATCATATACAAAATACAAAAGTTATTGGTTTTAATTTAAGGCCCTTTATTTTTGAGCTTTAAAAGAAAAAAATCAATGGAGTCCATAAGACAAGCTGAAACCAATGTGTGATACATTAATACAGGGGCATGAAAAAGCAGATAACTATTTTGACTTTTTTTTTTTTTTGAGATCAGAAGATAACATAGAACTAAGACATGATGGGTCCAACCCTAGTATTTCACTGACTTGCAAAGAGCAGGACTAGTGCATCATATGATGACAAAAATGCATACCCTGTTTTACAGAACCCCAAAATATCTAAATAGCATCTCAAGCTGGTAGTCAAACTCGCAGCTTTCTCCCCACAACAGTTACTTCAGTGGGGTTGGTAAGAACAGAGGCAGCACAACGTGGTGCAGAATCAGTATGGAAAACACTTTATCTGATGGAAGTTAATTCCTGCAATCCAGAGGTATAAATTCTCATCCGCAGTCATTTTACAGCGATCTAAAGCAGATAAACATTTTGGCTTTTTTTTTTTTTTGAGATCAGAAGATAACATAGAACTAAGACATGATGGGTCCAACCCTAGTATTTCACTGACTTGCAAAGAGCAGGACTAGTGCATCATATGATGACAAAAATGCATACCCTGTTTTACAGAACCCCAAAATATCTAAATAGCATCTCAAGCTGGTAGTCAAACTCGCAGCTTTCTCCCCACAACAGTTACTTCAGTGGGGTTGGTAAGAACAGAGGCAGCACAACGTGGTGCAGAATCAGTATGGAAAACACTTTATCTGATGGAAGTTAATTCCTGCAATCCAGAGGTATAAATTCTCATCCGCAGTCATTTTACAGCTTTATGTTTACATTTACTGCAGGAGGAGCCCCGTTGGGTTACTCACAGGTGGCATTTCAATCAGCAGAATCTGGCTGAAGAATTGTTTGTGTGTGTTTTTCCACAGAAAAGAAATTGCCACCCTGACATGGCTAGCAACAGAGCCAGCTGTAGCCACTGACTGATTCCTGGGGGCTGGGGACTGCGGTTGGTGGTGGAATGCATTTTTAAATTATCAATTGCTTTCCCTTGAAAAAGGACTGCAGAGTCTACTCCCTAATTTCTCATCTGAAGTTTGCGTGCTTCTCTCAATTGTAAGAGAAAGACACCAGCATTCAGGAATATCTTGAACGATTTTTAAGGTTTTCTCCAAATATAAGTGACTTTCCTATAAAGGGTCAGAGTAAGTCAAGATATATTTGCACAGAAAAACAGCATCTGGATTTTCTTATTGCAGCAGTTGTAATTTAGCAATGACTGATGCAAATCTGACCATGAATGCTAAGGAAATATTAATGATTATTTGACTCAGATTCCCTGTCTATGCAAAGGAGAAAATTTTCTCCCCTTCTGCTTTGCAGTGGGAAGACCGTGTGACAGCAACGGCCTGGGAAAACATTCTTTCACTCCTTAGGAGGAGCAGAGAAGGGTAAAAACCTAGTATAGAAGGGCTGGTCTATGTTTGTAATGTTCAGCAACACGTGGAGAACAGAAGATCTGAGACTGATCTCCCAAGGTAGCTCTCCCTAAGGTAACAAGAAGAGCAGTAAGAGAGCAGCTAGTTAGTTACTGTGGTTAGTGCTGACTAGCTGGTTATCTGACAGCCTGAAAAAAGATCCCAACTTATCTTAGCAGCCCTTCCCTCCAAGATTCACTAACTGGCATGATTTACCATGAAAGATTCCTGAAGCAATTTCCTCATAAGCCAGCAAGGCTAAAGAGAAGGACCCTGTAGCTGTACAGACAGCCAGTGTTATTGAAGAAAACGGAGCTGACTTTTTAAACAGTGAAATATATCAAAAACATGGTTACAAGAAGGCTGGTAATATCACTTTCCATTAGACTTTCCCAAAGAAAGGCAGAGTAATACTTAATATTTTTTTTTCATATCAGATGGGAGGTGGGAAGAGAGGTTTTGTTTCCAGTCCTCTTACTCAAGTACTTTGCACGAACATTTCACCTCCTCCACAGTGCTTCTAGGCAAGGACTTCAGGTAGGCAAATAAGTGTCCTATTTGTAAAAAAAAAAATACAAGTAGTTACAAGTGCTATCAAGCATGTCTAAGCAGGGACAAATAGGTTAGAGTAGAAAAAAACCAGACCATCCTGGCTAATAATTTTAACCATGCTGTTAATGAAATGGTAATGCAAGCTTATGTTTGCTGTTTGTGACAAAGAAGAATAACTTAACAGGGAATTGCTCTTCCATTATAACTTTGAAAAAACAGCTAAGTAAAAAATATATTTCCCATCAGACCTGTATCAAACATTTATGCTTTTACAGCTTTGCTTATGTCAAACAATGCAGAACAGCATTCCCAAGTTCCACTTGATGGAGAAAAGCACGCTTGTGCGGACTGACATCAACACAAAAAATTAATCATACCACTGTAATTAATAAAACATTCAATAAAAGCAAAATGGGAAATGGCTGCAGTTTAATATAACCATACTAATATATCTGTATTTATTCAATTCCTTTGCTATGGGACTCTATGAGAACTTTAATGATGCAGACCACGCTAATCAAATGGGTAAGTGCAGAAAAATTACAGATCTCTATAAGCAGTTGTTTGCCCATTCTAAGAAGACTTTCCGTCTATAGTAGAGCCAGGCCTGCAGACTGAAAATCTCTTGAAAACACTCTTTTTTGAGTTTCTAATTGTCGTTTGAGTGAATCAACAGAAGAATTTTACTGATCTGGCTTAACTGGGAAGATAAAATATTTCAGTGCAGTAATGCATATGTAAGAGACCTCTTAAATGAAAGTACATATTTTTCTCTTTTACCCTCATAACCGTTGACAATACCACTTGGAGATTGGGGAAGTTATCTGGCTTGTGAAAAGCTAGAATTTCCCTCTGATGTGTTCATGAAAATAGTATTTCTTTCTATCAGGGTAATATCAGATCTTAAAGGTCCCTTCCAATCTGGATGATTCTATGATTCTACAATTCTGATCTCCTTGAGTTTCTGCAAAAGTTACCTTTCTGTGTTCCTGTCAGGTATCAAGTTAACTAATGCTGTTTCAATGCTCATCATGTTGCAGATGAGCCCAGCAAGAGATGCCTGATCATTTCTGGTGCCTAATGCTCACCCCAGACTGTACCACGGTGTTGGGAATGATGCCGAGTCAGATCTGGGACAGGGCAAGGCAGCAACAAGCCCCCGAGCACCACTGAGGTAAACACACAGTGAGAAGCCAAGACAAGGGAGAAATCACCCAGCAGTCTTCCTGGCCAACAAGTTAGGTTTTTCCACAGCTCTTCAGGAGGCCGAGTGAGTGACTGCAGCCCGGACTGTGGGCTGTAAACCTCGTTTGCCCCAGGCAGCTGAAAAGCACTCGTTCAAAGGAGAAGCTCCAATCTCTCTCTACTGCTGTGTGTATTGCTTTGGCATGGTGGGGCCTGGCTAGAGCACTCCTTCTTTACCCTGGCCCTGCATGTGCACGTGCTGGTGAATGTCATCTCTTCTGTTATATTTTTCCAGAAAGAAGTAAGACTTGGAAGCCTGGATTCAAATTTTCTCATACGGAAGAATAACTCTGTCACGGCCAGATAAAAAGGGCAAGACTAGTTGTTTCCTGCACAGAAATAAATAAAAGTGGGCCAGAGCCTCTTCTTGGGCTTCTTCTATGCTTCTGAGCCACAGCCAAGAGTCTGAGCCAGACCTTAAGATACAATGAATTGCAATTATGTTTAGCTAATAAAGCCTTCTTATTTTTTTGGAACTATTACACGGAAGGATGTACCAATGATATAGCTCATGAAGTAGGAGTAAGAGGCACTGCCAATTCCCTAAAAGTTCTGCACATGGAAGATCACCGTATATAAAGACCTCACTTGGCTACACTTGTACTTAAATCATCACAAAAAGGAAAGTATGTGATCAGAAGGTTTAGCCCTTAAACTCTGCTGAAGAAAATCAAGTTGTCAGTATGACTGCGAGCAATTAGCTTGGCTGTAGATCAATAGACAACCTCAGTACTTATTTAATCAGCAGCAATGTTTTGTGAAGCAAACCAAATTCAGGCACAAAGATCCAACATCCAGGAATTTAATTGTGTTCCCACTAGACCAGTGGAGTTCGCTACAAAATACAGTGGAAGCAAGAAGATATTTGCCAGGTCCCATGGTTACAATCTTTCCCTTTTGTTTCTTTGCAGCCAAAAGTAGCTTGAAAATATATTATCCTGTCTTGGATTTTATTTTTCCCTTGCAGTTTTTCAATCATTTAGTATTGGTGCTGCTAGTATATTTTTCCTGATGAAATCCTATTTGGTTTCCATTGCAGAATAAGCTTGTGACCATAGAGAGCAGTATTTTGGCAGGTTTACCTACCACAGACACATTTAAATGTGCTCTAACCTTTCTCCAACCCAACTATATAGTTACCCTTTCCTGTATCAGAGGTTGTGAGTTCACTGTGGCAGAAACTTTAGGAAGGCCTTTCAGACAAGACCTCCACAGTGTGTTATCACAGCAAAGATAAATCACTGCCAGTAAGAAATTTGCTTAAATTATACTTTAGCTTGAAGGCTAAAACCCATAAAAATAGTGGAATAATCATAGAATCACAGAATGACAGAATCATAGAATGGTTAGAGTTGGAAGTTGGAGATCATCGAGTTCCAACCCCCCTGCCCTGGGCAGGGACACCTCCCACAGGAACAAGTTGTTCAAAGCCCCATCCAGCCTGGCCTTGAACCCCTCCAGGGATGGGGCAGCCACAGCTTCTCTGGGCAACCTGTTCCAGTGTCTCACCACCCTCACAGTAAAGAATTTCTTCCTAATATCTAATCTAAATCTCACCTCTTTCAATTTAAAACCATTACCCTTTGTCCTATCGCTAGACTCCCTGATAAAGAGTCCCTCTCCAGAAGCCAACAGGGCTTCTGTAGGCCCCTTTTAGGTATTAGGAGGCCGCTATAAGGTGTCCCTGGAGCCTTCTCTTCTCCAGGCTGAGCAACCCCAACTCTCTCAGCCTGTCCTCATAGCAGAGGTTCTCCAGCCTCTGATCATCTTCATGGCCCTCCGCTGGACCCATTCCAACAGGTCCATGACCTTCTTCGGTTGAGGACGCCCAACCAGGACACAGTGCTCCAGGTGGGGTCTTACCCGAGCAGAGCGGAGGGGCAGAATCACCTCCCGTGACCTGCTGGCCATGCTTCTCTTGATGTAGCCCAGGATGCAGTTGGCTTTCTGGGCTGCCAGCGCGCATTGCCAGCTCATGTTGATTTTTTCATCCACCAACCCCCCCAGGTCCTTCTCCTCGGGGCTTCTCCCCAGCCCCACTCTGCCCAACCTTTATTTGGGCCTGGCATTGCCATGTCCCAGGTGCAGGACTCTGCACTTGGCCTGGTTGAACTTCATGAGGTTTGCATGAGCCCACCTCTCCAGCCTGTCCAGGTCCCTCTGGATGGCATCCCTTCCCTCCAGCGTGTTGACCATGCCACACAGCTTGGTATCATCAGCAAACATGCTGTCAATAATATTGACAGCTTTCTAAAGACTTCTGCGTCTGATTGACTTTAAAAAAAATAAAAGTTCGTAAAACAAGGTTGCATCATATAGGGAGCTCAGGATTAAAAGCTATAAACCCCAGACTTTCTACTAAAAAACCCAAACATTTGCAGGCAACATGATCTGTCATGTCTGCACAAGCGCAGGAATTACTTTAATGTGTCTAACAGAAGGGCAATTTAAGGGGAATTGGTTTTGAGTACTCCTCCTCCATTAGAGCCCAGCATGAAGTTTAACTTTTACCCAATGCCTGATTTGTTTCATGATTCATGATACAGTATAACTTTACATCAGGAAAGCAGGATCCTTTTTTATTACTGTGACTAAACAATGTACCAAAATATAATTTGAATAGGCTTGTTGCTTGGGTTTATTTTTTTCCCTGGTGTCCTAAATGAAAATCTGATACTAATAATTTGAATCTAGGAAGTATTTAATGTTAAATACTGAGAATTAATGCACAGTTTTTAAACTAGTTACCTTTGTGCATTACAATGTGTCCATGCAGTGTTTTCTTTCTTTGAGATTAAAGCTGCCTTTGCAAGTTTGACCAGAAAATAGACTGTTTTCTGTATTTTTACATATTAAAATAAATCTGTAGATTACCCCTGGTTTACAGTTTTGCCCAGTGTTGTGGTTTAGGCCGAATTGGCCTATGACAGCAACAGATGCTCTCCCCCTGCCTCTCACTCCCAGGAGAAAAGGAGGAGAGATAAAGAGATTTATGAGTTTCGAAGGAACTAAACTACTTTAATGAAATATTAATAATGAAATTAAAGGAAATAATAAAATAGATAAAATATATACAAAACAATATCAAGCTCCCAGGATTACATCCCCAGCAGGCACTGGGGGGCAGTCCCAGACTGGACTCTGTGACGGATGGGAACTGGGTTCCAGCTCTGGAGTCAGGAACACATGGGGACCAAAGGCAGATGAACAGACAGGGTCCTCCTCAGACATCGGCCATTGGAGGGATAGGCTGTCTCTTTGATCCCTCAGCTTTATACTGAGCATGGGGCAGATGGGATGGAACACCCTGTTGGTCAGGTTTGGGTCCCCTCTCCTGTCCCCTCCTCCCCACAGGTGGGACCCCTCTACACTTTTCCATTTCCAACCCTCTAACGGGGCAAATAACGAAATTGGCTGCCCTTGGCTGTTACAGCAATAAGTGTAAGCAGGAGCCTCTCTGCACACTGTTCCTTGGCATGAAGTACAAACATTGGTTTTATCACTCTAAAAGTGAACAGTTTTCTCCGCAACATGCTGTTAATTTCAGAGTTAGAAGAGGCCGAGCTAAGAAGTAAAATTACTAAACATAAAGTCGGTTCTGTTTTACCTCAAACTTGGACACTCAGGGTCTAATAATGCAGAGTCAGAAGCATCTTTACAGGAAAACAATGTGTTTTCTCATTTGGTAGCTCTCATATCCTAGATCCCTGGCTTTAGAGTGATGTCAACCACATGCTACACCCTGGTTTGTAAGAAACCATTTCCATAGGTCTGTTTTGCTTTTTAATTATAGTAGATGCTTAAGTAGCAACATTGACTCAGCACAAAAGGCACCAAATAACTGCTTTCCAGTTGTAGCATTCATATTCTCAGGATATATTTAACAGTAACAATAAATTGTAGCAAGCAGTTTTAGGCTAGCTCTCATTATTTCAGGGACCTCACCTTGTTGTGCATGCACAAGTACCTTTCTCAAAACCCCTAGGTCAAGAGGTTAATTATGCGAGACAGTAATCTGCAAAAATGTTATAGTAAAATGCTACTCAGTAGTTGGAAAAAACACATAAATTTGCCAATCTTTCCAGTCCAAGGGACTAGATATGGCAGAATGAGGTTTGTCATGTGTGTATTAGCTGTTGAAACAAAATCACATAGGTTTCTTAAAATGGAGAGGGATAAGTACCCTCAGAAGGTGATTCTTTCTATTTGTATTTTTAGTTGGAACCCAGACTTTAGGGGGCTAAATCTGGATCATAACCATCTCATTAACAACAGATATACAGGACTGGAATTATTTAGTCACAATTTCAATTTACCCCAAAATTCACTATCAACAAAAATACATGTTCACATAATTGGTAATTTTGTAATAAAATATCCCTTTATAAATTGATTACATGCTTTTCTCATTAGCATCTAGAATATTACAGAAACTGCTTTTCTTCCCTAAACAGGACAAGTAACCCTATAAACATTTTATTTTGGCTGCAGACAGGTTCCAGTTCTGAAGTATGTGAAGTGTGAGGCAGAACCATTTCTGCTTCAAGTAACTTCCATTGTCGTACAAAGGCCTTTTTTGAGAATACAGTCAAAATCTGAGGGTTGGAATGGGGCCGGGGAAGTGGGGAGCAGATGCTGAACCCAAGAGGAAACAGTCACTACATTTGCAGGGAGATGAAGACGTAAGGCCAAATTTCCTGACTGCCTGCTGTTCAGCCAGTAGAAGCCACTGGAAGCCACCAGCTGCAAGGCAGATTTTCCCTGGGACTCCAGGAGTGACCTGCTCACCAAAATGAGCCCAAAGGCTTGCCCTCCCATTGCCCAAGCTACTCCTGCTTGCCAATCTCCAATGCTTCATCTGCCCTCGGGGAAAACCTCTGTAGATTAAGATCACTCTGGCATCTTTCCGAGGAAAACCCTATGGATGCCTGTAAATGCATTGGCGTTGCCAAAGGGGCTGCATTTACAGGCTGTTCCTGAGACTCCTCAAACTGCTCCCAGGATCAGCTGCCTCTGTACAAAGCCACATGAAGAGATTAATTTACAGTCAGCGTTCTTTCATTTCTCCTTGCTGACTGAGGAGTAGTTAATGTGTAACCACTGCTGGAAGAGATAGAGGAAAAATCTTGGGCAATATTTTCCCTCAACACCTTGAGTAAACAGGTCAATCTCCAAGACTGTTTGAATTTATTGCTGAAGCAAAGTAGCATCATTACTTGCTTACTCACAACACAACCAATGTTTTAATTGAGCACTCTGCAAGATGCACGTAGACTATGTGCTGGTTCAGAACCATTAGCAGACAAATATTTTGCATATATACAGGGGTGTTTTTTTGCTGGAAATGGGAGCTATTTGTTCACCTGCTAAGAGATGAAGAAAAATAACAGAGGGCTATTTCTTTTTGCAAAAGAATGACAAACATTCTTAATCAGATCTTATTCCCAGCAAATAAAACTCCAACTTCATCTGGTATAAATTCAGTATAAACCCCACTATTGATATTTACTTTTTCTTTTGCTTACACTGCTTCTGCGTCCGCAGCAGTTAACCTAAAGTTGAACAAACCCCATCCAACTCCTTAAAAACTGCAAGTTTGTTTCTATTCTAAACTGATTCAATTTCTATACCGAAATTATGTTTAGTGGAATTGCATAGTAAAAGCACAGAGCTACATGGTCTTCACTATGGTTAGATCAATTGTTATAGGCTGGGAGTTCTCCCAGGGGACATTGCTGGGGAGAGATACCAGTTAGAATAGTCTGTGTGAACTCTGGCAGGGGGGATTGAACTAGCAGGAAAAGAGATGCTTAGGGACTATTTCTAAAGATTATTTTAATACTAATAAAGAAATCATACTAAGGCCTATCCATCTTCTGTCCTTGAAAATAAGTGACGTCAGTCTTTGCTGACATATTTCTCTAAGTCTAATTCATTCACATTTTCCTATTGGAAATGATCCCCAGAATGTATTAATGCACTTGAACCAAGGTTCAAGGTTCAATGGCTGGGTGGCTGCTGATTGACCTAGATCAGAACTGTGCTGAAGAAAGTGCCAATAATTAATTGTGTAGGAGAGTGCATCACTAGTTTGTCCTTTGGCTTGCTGGTTCATCAGTATCAATGCAGTCCAGGAGAACTGAGCAGAACCATAACCTGTTGGAACCAAAGAAATTCTGAGAAGTCTTGTATTGCATGCTTAACACACAGGGTTTCACAACTAGCAGGGCTTGCAAACTAAATGAAATTTCTTTGCTAAGAGTCAAAACCGTCATCTAGTTCTGGCATAATATTTGTCGTTCTCCTATTCTGAGATGTATTTGTCTTCTAGGAAATGAACTCAGAGACATTTTACTTCACTTTTGATCTGGAGGCAACACAATTACCAGAGATGTTACTTTCTTAACAGAGAACCAAAAAACCCCCTGATGAAACCTTATGATCAAGGCATCTCCTGAAGTGACAAAATTATCATTCTGCTTCCTCAGCACCAACTCCAAAGTTGCAGTGCAGGTGCACAGAAGTGGACACAAGTCAACCATTGACTAGATAAAAAAAACCTGTAGATTTTGCACAGTCAGAACCCTCTCTGTCTAGTGTCCGGTTCCTAGAGCTGGTTAGCCATCATTGATGACTTCAGATGGGAATGTGAGTCTTCAACCAGTGTCTGGTAGCAAGAGGCAATAGGAGTGTCTGAGTCATTCAAGGTCAGAAATCTACAGTGCTTTATACGCTTCTCAAAGACAGACTACTCTGTCCTCATAACCTAACCTGAAATACCTTCTGTGCTTGCAGAGAAATTCCCTGAGCAAGAAAACTCTTAGGGCAGGTTCCCCTTAGCTCCAAGTTTGCTAGGACTCACTTGAATGCCAAGTGACTATTCAGTTAGACCATGTTTACAACTCTTATGATTTTTTATTTATGAACATTCATACAAACAGGCTTTTTGTTCACACAAATGCTTGCTGGAGGGCTATTTTTCATATGAATACCTGCACTCAGAAAGAAACAAGGGTATTCATTCAGAGCAAGAATAATTGCTACTTCTTGCTATTTGCTTATTCTTATTCTCATGTTCTAAAAGTTGCCATCATGCATTTTACAAAACAATACCTGGAAATCAGGTGGCCCATCACATGCCAAAACAAAAACATCAGTAGACTCTGGCACTCCTGCTTAGGATGAGTAAAATCACATGAACAGCTCTGATGACCTCACTGGGATAATTCAAAATAAAACATTATTCCACAAGTTAAAGCCACAGAATCTAGCCCAAACCAGAAAAATCAGTAGACTGCATGCAAAAAGCTCTGTGGTAAATACCTAAGGACATTTTTTTATTATGGAATGCCAATCTGATTTTGTAAGTAGTCTCTATGCAGCGGCAAAGCTTTATACATTCACAGAACATTCATCTGCTGTAAATAACATCACAAGCTCTGTTATCCTTCCTTTTTTTTTCCCCAAGGAACAAGAATCCTTAAAGCAGCAATGTCACCTTCTGCCATACTTGAAGTTTATATGAAACTAAAACCATTAAACAAAGGAGGCAAGTGACTAAATGACAGAATTTGAGATGTAACCTGTTGAAAAATCTCTTTTTATGGTGAAAGAAATCCAGGGTCTGATGTTGAAAATGAGTAGGGTGCCTGCAACCTCTCACTTCAGCTTTCAGTCTCCTTCCTCCTAGGGACAAACTAATTTGCATATAGAAAGATACTGTTAAGGAAAAGTCAGTTTTGCACTTTGGGAATATTTTTCACTTTGTAATTTGGAGTCAAGTAAAGCAAATTTTGAGCGTTTGCTGATAGCTCCAATCTTGTTTTTCCTCTTTCTGGAATGGGAGAAGCACATAATAAAGCCCTTTTCTCCATATCTGCCTTCCTGTTCCAGACCCTTTAGGTCCTCCTGCAGCCTCACTCCAGTGGCAGTCCTCTCCACCTCCATCCGCTCCTGCTCACCTCTTCAGCGGACAGAGCACGACCGCACACAGAGAGCCTATGTCCATGCATGGCTACAGCTAAAGCATCTGTTCTGCCTTTTCTCCCAGTACAGATTTCCTCTCTTTCCTCTCCAGAGCCTTTTTTCATAGAATCATAGAATCATAGAATTGCCCAGGCCGGAAGGGACCTCCAAAGGCCATCTAGTCCGACCCCCCCGCAGTCAGCAGGGACACCCCCAACTAGACCAGGTTGCCCAGGGCCTCGTCGAGCCTCACCTTGAATATCTCCAGGGATGGGGCCTCAACCACCTCCCTGGGCAACCTGTTCCAGTGCTCCACCACCCTCACAGTGAAGAACCCTCTCCTCATCTCCAGTCTAAATCTGTTCCCCTCCAGCTTGAAGCCATTAGCTGCTGAGCTGCCATGGGAAAAGGATTGAACTTTGCCTGCTGCTCCTTAGATTTTACCTTGTCTTTTATTCTTCGGGTGTGGGATAATGCAACGCAAGAAAGTATGTCTTTTGCTGGTCAGCAAAGGCCTGAAGCCAGGAGTCTGACCTGAATTACCAGCACAGCTATTTCTCCTTTCTCCTGATGCTCCCTGACATCTGCTTCTGGGGGCATGCTGGGGCTTTGTTTCGCCTGCCAGACTCATAACTCCTTTGCAGCAGGGACAGATAGTCCAGATACTCCTGTAAAATGCTTACTATATTCACAGAATCAATCACAGAATCTTCTAGGTTGGAAGGGACCTTACTTATTCAGTGGAGTCATTTCACAAGTCTTTCCCTGCTCTTCCTCCCGCCTGAACATGCCTGTGCTCCCCAGCCTGCAGGAGCCCTGAGGAGGGTACCTTACAATAGGGTACACACTGGCAAGATGCGCAGAGGATTGTGAGATAATTTCAACACTGCTAGTCACAAAAGTACGGAGAATGAGAAGCAGTTTGAGTTTTGCTGATTCCTCTAAAAACTGTAAAATATTATCAGTTGTAAAAGCTATGCTTTGCCACGTTCCCCACATAATGTAATTATATGGATGGACATGCCTGTGTGTGATACAGAAGATTAAGTTTAATTACTGCTTTGTGCTATGAAAAACATTCTTTGGCGGACCAATATATGCAAGTATGGTGCTAAAATTCAGCCTTCTGAAAGCATAACTTTAGTCCCCTGCAGTTGCCAGATAACATTTCTGAAGTTGTAGAGATATTAAAAGGTTGGCAGTTTATTATGAAGCCATTTATATTTTGTCAGACTATTAACAAGATTTGTGTTATCTGCACCACGCAACAGGAAGGCTGCTGCAGAATCCATAATAACTTCTTACTCTGCATGCCAAATTGTTGGTGAAAATGGCAAAGAGAGGAAAGGAATCAGAAGATATTAGCAACAGCCTACATGAGTTGAGAGCCAAGTTACCCAACCCTCTTTATACTGTTGCTTGATTAAATTCATACTATATCATCAGCCCAACAAACATTCAAATTATCGCAAACTTTGACATTATACTAAATTCTTGGAGTTGAACAGAATACAAGGTAGACTCACTGCTGATTCCAAACCAAGAAATTATTTTTTTTTACGTGTTTTACATGCTTTTATCTGCATTTATTTAACCAATGATTCCTTGCATAAAAATATAAATATGTTAAAAAGCATATATAACATGCCTGTGCATCTATCTGTCTATACCTACATATGCCTTGGTATATATAGTGTCATCCTGAGAATAACTGTTTCACTCCATTTTCTCTTGCTCCTTTCTGTCCAATATAGATCCTGAAAGATGTCATTTGTCACCAAATTCCGCTGTCTTCAGTCATCATTTGAAGCGTTAAGTGCATCACAGTGAGACCCTTCATAAGGTGATAATATGTCAACAGGGAGGTACTATATTGATAGACAGAGAAATTGAAATTCTTAAGGCTAAATAGACCTGATAAGCCACTGCAAAAATTATTTAACTATTTTTGAAACAGGGAATTTGGAAGTTAAAATGCTGACACTGAGTACTATCACCACCAGGGCACTTACAGAGATGTTGTGGTTTTTGTACATCTTGTGCTTTCAAAGTGCCATCATTTAGGGTTTAAAAAGCGGTGCTAAATATGTTTTAGGCTACTCAGCACTTTGCAAAATTTATTGCAAAGAACGGAATTTAAAAACTTCCCTTGTTAACTTTCCCAATTTAATGGCACAAACTGGAGAAACAAGCAAGAACAACAGGCACTTTCCAGACTGAAACACAGCAATATTAGAACCATAGAATCATAAAATTGTCTAGGTTGAAAGGGACCTTTAAGATCATCTAGTCCAACCATTAACCTAACTCTGACAAAAAACAAACACTAAACCATGTCTCTAAGCACTATGTCAACCCATCCTTTAAATCCCTCCAGGGACGGTGCCAGAAAACACTTTCCTGGGCAGCCCATTCCAAGGCTTAGTAACAGTTTTAGTTATTATTTTCTAATATCCAATCTGAACCTCCCCGGCCCAACTTGAGGCCATTTCCTCTTGTCCTATCACCTGTGACTTGGGAGAAGAGACCGACCCCTCAAAGGAGGTCTCCCCTCAGCCTCCTTTTCTCCAGGCTGAACACCCCCAGCTCCCTCAGCCTCTCCTCAGGAGACTTGTCCTCCAGACCCCTCACCAGCTTCATTGCCCTTCTCTGGACCCACTCCAGCCCCTCAATGTCTTTTTTTTTTGTGGTGAGGGGCCCAAAACTGGACACAGCCCTCGAGGTGGGGCTTCACCAGTGCCCAGTACAGGGGGACCATCACCTCCCGAGTCCTACTCCCCACGCTGTTCCTGACACAGGCCAGGATGCTGGTGGCCTTCTTGGCCACCTGGGCACACTGCTGGCTCCTGTTCAGCCAACAGTTCACCAACACCCCCAGGTCCTTCTCTGCCAGGCAGCTCTCCAGCCACTCTTCAATCTGCATCATCAGTCAGATTATGCAAGGTTATTTCATTTACAATTCCCAAGACAAAAAACAAGGTGATTTGAGTTGAAGGATGAAACTTACTAATTTAGAGGTAAGACTACATCTATGAATCTGAAGGTCCTGAGCTGAGCAACGGAGACAATGCTGGGCTACAGCTAGTCATAGATATTCACCTCCAACCCACCCAACTTGTGTGATATTTCCAGAAGGAGTGAAAGCAGTGCCATATACATAACATTCCAGCCCAGGCTGACTAGATTTAATAGCTTGAAATTGCTTTCAGATAGATTGTGCCATTAACATAAACATGAATTGTAGCCAAAAGAGGGAGACAAGGAGGCAGTACGTAACAGCTGCATACAGACACAGGCTAGAAGAACCTCTCAGAGACAGCAATGTGGTCTTTTCATCACCCTTTGTTGTAGTAGAGGCGACAATCACATGATATAACCCGAAGAAGAGCATCCTAACCACACTAGGGCCTTCTCCTGTGCTTCTGAGGATATCATTCATTGTCATCAACTGGTTTGAAGCTATACGATTCTTCTTGTTCCTGATTCTAAGTTTTAGGCATAGACTATGAGTTTAGCAAAATCAGCTGCTCTAGAACCGACTATTTTATTGCCGATCTCATCACGAGCCCCTTCAGAGCCTCAGTGTTGCTGAACATTTGATTTTTACAGATTCAGCATGCACAGAATTGACCAAGAAACATAATTTCCCTGCATGTGCCATGACTGATTACTAGCTTACATTCCCCTTCTGAATTTCCACCAACCATTCCTAAGGAAGTGTTTTAAAATGTTGGAAGTTTGCAATGTACTCACCGGAACAAAACAGTCCTGGACACTTAAATATAGCTGGGCTGTTTGTTACTTCCCAATTTTATGTAAAAGACTTTCAAAACAAACTTATCAGTAAGTTTGTTTTAAAACATAGTATTGACATTCACTGTGCTAAAGATAACGGTAATGTTAAAAAAAAAAAAAAAAAAAAAAGTTATTTCCTAACATTTAAGAACTAAGTTATGTATTCCAAAGTCCAGCAACAACACTCTCATACACACCTGTAGAAAGAAGGATTTCCCACCAAAAACTCAAACTGTTGCCTCAAAATTTAACTTGAGATAGTAATTAAGCAGCTGTCTATATTGCTACCTGATATGATATTGCCACAGTAATTTTTGAAGATTTAGTAGAAGCAATTGAGTTCTGTAATTATTGTTGACTTTCTGAATATTCTGACTTGATCAAAATCTTGGTTTGAATTATTAATTGAGCACAGCAAATAGCACAATGTCAAAGCTAAATGAAGAATTTAGGCTGTAGCCCAGTCTTTTTTTTCCAACTCAGATTAGAGCTATAAATTCCTATAACGGAACGTAGTATGCTTGACCCAGAGGTCCTTGTCTCTTTGAAAGCTGTAAGTATGTCTAAGCTCTTGTCTCAGCAACTTGGATTGATGTAGTTGTATTGGAGTTTCCTAGACATTTTTACATGCTGCGAAATAACTGTGGGAGGTACTTCTTTTTTCCCCAGCAAAAGGCTAGAGAAAGTTTCAAATAAAAACATTCTTCCAACCCATCTTTAAATATTCACACTTAAAAATTTGGTACCCAAATCATCAAGTTTTTTTACTTCTTGTCTACCTTTGTATAACAAGATTAGACAAGAGCTTAGGAAAACATCAGAACTGCTTGAGACCATTTTATTTTAAATTTTAATTTAAAGTCACTAGGAAATTTTCAGTCATTTCACTCTTCTGGTACAGCTGTAGAAGTACAATCTAGTTCTTCACACAAGCTAGTTAGTTATATTAGTATAAGATATATATTAGTGTATTAATAGATCTTTTTTAGATGTGAAGGCAGAAGGTGCTGACACCAATGAATGTTGGTCTTGCTGGTTAGCTGTGCTGATAGAAAGTCATAGGATTCTGTTGAAACCCTCAACTCTCAGTGAGGACTAAATCTTTTCAGTATTAAGAGGGAAAATAATAATAATTAAAAAAAAATAATACAAAAAAGCCTAGAAGGATTGTGTTACTGGTTTTCTCCACAGTAGCTACAGATTTTGAGTAACTTTATCACAGTAACTTGTAAACACTGACCACAGGCTCACTACTTTCTCTAGCAAGTGCCCAAAGTAAAACTGAAAGTAGTTCCAGTAATTTCTAGCTTCTCTCAATTATCAGAACTGAGATTATTACTTATCCAATGTTGCTAAATAAAAATACTTCCCCCAATCAGTAACTTACCAATCTGTCCTGGTTTGAGGTAAAACCAGTTTTCTGTTTTAGTAATTTTACTTTTTAGCTGGGCCTCTTCTAACTAACTGAACTCTGAAATTAACAGTATATTGTTCAGAAACTGTTCAGTCTCACAGTGGTCAGATCTGATTATACCAAGGAATGGTGTGCAGACAGGCCTTTGCTTATACTTATTGCTATAACAACCAAGGTCAGGTAACTTTGTTATTTGCACCCTTGTTGGACTCGGAGGGTCGGAAGCAGAAAAGCATAGAGGGATCACACCTGTATCGGGGAGCAGACAGGAGAGGTGACCCAAAACTGAACAATAGGGTGTTCCATCCCACCTGCATCTTGCTCAGTATAAAAGTTGAGGGATCAAAGGGTCAACTCTCTTTCTTCAACGGCCAACATTCGAGGAGGACCCTGTCTGTACATCTGCATTTGATCCTGATCCATGCGTTCCTGACTCCAGATCTGGAATCCAACTCCTGTTTGTCACATTATTGCTATAACAACCAAGGTCAGGTAACTTTGTTATTTGCACCCTTGTTGGACTCGGAGGGTCGGAAGCAGAAAAGCATAGAGGGATCACACCTGTATCGGGGAGCAGACAGGAGAGGTGACCCAAAACTGAACAATAGGGTGTTCCATCCCACCTGCATCTTGCTCAGTATAAAAGTTGAGGGATCAAAGGGTCAACTCTCTTTCTTCAACGGCCAACATTCGAGGAGGACCCTGTCTGTACATCTGCATTTGATCCTGATCCATGCGTTCCTGACTCCAGATCTGGAATCCAACTCCTGTTTGTCACAAGGTCCAGTCTGGGACTTTTCCCTGTGCCTGCTGGTGACGTGATCATCATCCTGGGAGCTTGAAATGGAAAGAACTAGTTTCCATGTATAACAGTGATACATGCAAGTGTTGGCTTTTCAAGGTGGCATCTCCAGGCATCTGTTCCTTCAAATGCTAGCTAGAAGTACAGCTGTCGAGAATATCTGAAAGGGGAACTGGAAAATAGTTGTGGAAAATAAGAATGAAGAGGTGCAAAGACAAAAAAAACATAGTACTAGTGGGAGCTGTAGGAATGTGAGCTGTATTAAAGACTATAGAATCATAGAACGGTTGGAGTTGGAAGGGACCTTAAAGACCATTGAGTTCCAATCCCCCTGCCCTGGACAGGGACACCTCCCACCAGACCAGGTTGCTCCAAGCCCCATCCAGCCTGGCCTTGAACCCCTCCAGGGATGGGGCAGCCACAGCTTCTCTGGGCAACCTGTTCCAGTGTCTCACCACCCTCACAGGAAAGAATTTCTTCCTAATATCTAATCTAGATCTCCCCTCTTTCAGTTGAAAACCATTACCCTTCGTCCTATCACTCAACTCCCTCATAAAGAATTCTCCCCCTCTCTCCTGCAGGCCCCCTTTAGGTGCTGGAACTATCAAAATATATGTTCTATTATATAGTTTATAACTAATAACTTCTGCAGAGTAGGTGTGTTGCTGTCCCGCTTAAAGCAGGAGAAAGATTATACCTGTGATTTTGCATCAGAAATCCTGGTTTCAAGTGTTTCATTGTCAGGTCAGATGCTTTTGTGTTTATATCCATGAATACAAAGCTGACCAGGCTCCAGATTGGTTTTGTGTAGGCCACCCCTAAGCTAGAAGCATGGTCAATGTGTTATCAGTGGCTTTATTAGCTCCAAGCTCAAGTAGCTAAATTGCTTTTGGAAGAAGAGCTCAGGATGCATATCTGTCTGCAGAAGTCATGTAGAAATAAGATGAATCGGGAGGTCTTTTTTGTCTTCACTGAAGGCTTTGGGTTAAGTTCTTAAGGTAGCTCACTGTGTATTTGGTGAGGACTGGGGTTTGGCTTTTTGTTTTGTTGTTGTGTTTGTAGTTTTTGTTTCATGAAGAATGTCGTTGTCTAAGAAAACCTGACATAAAACCTAGATGTCTAGCTTTTTGACTGAGTATCCAATGCAGCACAATTTTTCCTCTTTAGAGAAAGAAGGATTCTCCTTGGTACCTAATTGGAAAATCACTTTAAATACTAATGATTTCAAAAGGGAAGGAAAGAAGCTAGGCTGCACTTTTATTCTTCTCTTAGAAATGTGATTGATAGTTACCAGTCTTGAAGGAAGTCTTCTCAGTAAATAGTACCAAGTGATTATCCTATGTATTTTTCTTTAAATACCACTTGAAGCTTTCCTGTAGCTGAATGTGTACAATAACATTTAAATTCCTCATTCCATATCCACATAAGCAGATGACACCCTCCCATGGGAGCTAAGAAAGCCTGATTTGATTAGTGAGAATCCCCTATCATCTCAACTGGCGTTTAATGGTGTGCTTTCCAAAGACACCTTTCAAGGCCACTGTTCAAATCTGCAGATTGTTCAGGACTGGTGACAATGGAGTAAAGAAAGTATTCTTAGGGATTCAATTTATATACGCTACTTATCATGGAATGAAGCAGAGGAGGAAAGTTATCACAAATCCCTGTGGTCCCATCTATTCGCATACCTTCAGAAGTCATTTGTAACATGTTCTGTGCTGTATCAGGTGCACTTTGGTAAATGATACAGTGTCTTGAACAAAATACCATGTACCTTTTGTATGTATATTTTGTTGCTCATTCACTAAAGACTAAGATGGATGAGAGCAACTCCATAGGCTATGCTCCTCTCTACTCTCAGCATTCTCATTTTGACAGATGAATGAGGTGTATAAGCTGTGTAGGGAAGGGGCACTCTTTAGTAATCCATTAACAAGCACGGATTATGCCTTCCCCCAGCAAGTGAAGTGACAAGTGTGTACTTATTTTACTCTCTGACAAGTGACAGGATTGACATCAGACATGTTCCTTTCTTCGTGCTTGTCCTACACAAACAAAGATTGAGTGGACTTGTTATATTAACTAAAAATCAGGTTCAATTGCTTTGGGTATCTAAAGTGTATGTAATATTAATGTTTTTCCACATCAACAACCTGACATCTGTGATCATTCTTGATCACTGTAATACCAGCTTGAATGACATTCACTGCGAAATTCATATTAACAAAATGATACTTTGTTGTCTGAAAAAAGTCAAGAAGAAAGTGTTGAGCGTGTCAGTGCTAACTTTCCTCTATTGTGAAAAATCTAGCAAATAGATCGACCCTGTTTTGCAACTTTTTTGTAAATGTGTAATTTGAAAACATAGGTGGGAAATGAAGGTGGGAAATCTATGGATATGTATTGAAATAGAAAACATTACTTCATCTCGGATTTGGCACTATTACTCAGGTTATGGTTTCAGTATTTTCCAGTGCCATTTTAACTATGGAATAGAAATACTTATATCATAATCATGCCTGAAGTTCATGAAAACAAGGAAAGGGACTGGTCAAGGGCCTAGCAAGGCAAAACAATGCCTTATTTCTCCCTAAGTATAGCTGAAGAGTCAACTGAAGAGTCTGTTGCTCAAACCCAAATGAGCAGTCTTTGTCTGGGGGAGGACTTTTGACAAGTAAGTAGTTCTGGCAAGATATCTTTGAGGGAAAATGAAGATGAAATTGGTTGTAAACCTCCTCAGTGGCCCTTCCAGGTTTGATCAGGCAACTTTTGCCACATGTGAAGAGACTGCACTGTTATTTGTTTCCTAATAAATAGCTAGGACTGATGATGACTACTAGGCTAGGCATTAATAGGCTCACCACACCCAATGAGTCTTTGCTGGACAAGCAATCATCAGCCAGTTGGGAAGGGTGAGTCTTCATTGCTTGTTGGAGTGGGCTGACCCTTGAGGTTGCTGAGCTGGCAGCTTCCTATTCTTTGTTTTCTCTTTTAGGATTTTATACTTTTTCATGCCAACTATTTCCCTCTTGAATCTTTGAACTGCTGCCCATCCTCATGTCAACAATCTTACCTCTGTCTGCAGTTTTATTTTTCTTATCTCGCATGGCTCCAGGCTACGTGCTTTCTCTCAGTTCTCTCACAACCCAGCAGCCTCCTTAGGAATATAAGCTAAGGTTAGGAAGCTGTGCTGAATCAGAGTTGGCAGTGGATCATAGGCAGCTCAGCCCCAGGAAGGAGAGTGACAAGGGCCAGAGGATTACAGGAATTTTTCCCCACTTAACTAGGAATAGGACCTTTTCAGTTTGAGGTTGTTGGGAAAAGTTGATAGAAGAGGAAGAGAAAATCTCAGTGGATCTCAACACAAGGGCTGGAGTTTCAGGCATCTTCCCCCTGCTCTCTTATGCTTGGTTTCTGTCCCCATGCTAAACCCATTGAGCAGTGAAGTGGGAATGTGAAGAAATTATGAGAAGACAACTTGTCTAGCCCTGAAACTGAGCTCTGCTACATAGAGATAACATAGGTAATGGTCCAGTAATCACAAAGCTCCCACAACATGTTTAATTAAACTAGACCAACACATCTCCCAGAAAGCCATATATTGGAGTGGTAAAGAAAGGCCCCCTTCTTTATCAGATTCGGAATTACCACTGATCTATCTCTAGTGTTTGCAGGAGACATAAGGAGCAAAGGACTTGGTCCTGCTCCTTTGAAGAGTAGTACTCACCAGGTGCCCTCAGGTGCAAGTCTGAGATCTGCTTCTCCTTCCTTACAGTGGGGCCATCACAGGGCGTGTTGTGAATGACATTTTTGCTCTTCGGTCCTGACCTAGAGACCAGGTAAGGCAAAGCAAGAAAAGGACACAAAGTGCCCTGTGCATCTTCCCACTGACAAGACATGCAGCCTTGGTACAGTTACCTTCACAAAAAAAGAAGGGACAAAAGCTTATGCTAATTTATCTTCATTGCCAGGAGCCTTTACACAGTGATCCACAGATAAATGCATACTGATATGCTGACCCATTCTCATCTACCCGAAGCTTATACAGAACTGTGTGTGTGTAGATGTGGTACCGGGTCAAAGCAGCAGTACCAGGTCACCCAGAAGTTCTCTGCCCTTTGGGGAAATTTGAGTCAATGTAATTAGCTTTTGGGCCATGGATTATACTGCTGCCCTACTGCCACTTGAGCACGTTTCACTAGGAGTTGTTGAATTATTTTATACTTTAATGCGTAAGAAAATGATGTGCTTAAATTACCCTCTCTTAAATTTCCATTTCCAGCCTCACTGTTTTAAAAGAATATGTTAAAGGCATGTTTAATAACAAGAAGTTATTAATTTCTTCCATAGAAGAAAGGTAATAATAAATAAGATCTTTTATACTTTTTTCCTTATACTAATTGTTTTTTAGTTTGAAAATAATCAAAATCCTCTTACTTATCCTCAGTAAGACACTTTTTTAATTATAGTTGCACACAAATTCACACTCCCACCACATTATAAATTTGACTCCAGGAAGTTAAATTCTTTCATTATTTAAGTAAGTAAGCTTTTCTTTAGGTTCTGAAAAACTAATTACATTTTTAATTATAGAATATCAATATTTTGGTTTTTTATAAGGATATACTGGAATTTCATCCAGCCATAAAATATACAACCTACAATTAACACATCTATTAATTTCCAAAATGAAAGTTGGATAGGTTTGGGATTTTACACAAGATATAAAAGCTGATGTTATGGACTAAAAATCAGACTGCACTGCATTAATTATTTAGTTCAATGATTTGCATTTCACTAGTGAAAATAGGTTTCTTCTCTCTTATCAGCTGTAGGTGTTCTATGCAAACCTAGGGCCTCACCTGACTAGCAAGCAAAATAAAATTAAAAACTCAATAGGTATGAAACAGAACTTACCTTAATTATCTCATACTTTTGTGGCACTGTAGACAACATTACTATTCTCGCTCTCCATTTTCTCAGAGTTAAAGGAGATGTCAGGTTTCTTTGTTTACCCAAAAAATGAGAATTAGACATTAGCATCCAGATACGACACAAAGGGTATTGGTTACAGTTCAGCTAGAGAACCTGTTGGTAGTAGTTTATTTCTGTCTTTTATATTTTACTGCTTTTTTTATATGTTTACATGTTTGAAATAACATGCAAAAGATCACTAGTCTGAAATCAGATTAGTGAAGTCAAACATAAACAAGAATAATAACCACAGGATCAAGACAGTGTGTATGATAATGGAGACGGTATCTTTACAGCATCCCAGAAAAAGAGTCCTTTTTTTGCCTTGAAGCCCTTGTGACTGCTATTCACTCCCAGATGGAACCGGACACAAAAGCCATCTGCCTTGGATGCTGAGACCCAGCCAATGACTTAGTAGTCTCACTGCCAAATAAGGTGCCTTTAGTCGAAAGGCAGATTTTTAAAAAACTGACTCTGCTGATTCCTATCTCTGTTGCTTGTAACTGAGGGAAGCTAGGTATGTTTTCATTATGGTTTTCTGACTATTTCGAGCCTCATGGGCTCATCATCCTTGTGGGACACCATGCTTTTAGTTGAAACAGCAGAATTTAGGAAATAGGTGTCAGATTTGTGACTCATGAACTGGGCTTTAAACACTCTAATGTAGTACCAGGTGTCCCCCCACTACCTGTTTAGCCCAAGGAGCCAGACCTAGGACTCCTCTGAACACCTGATAGAGATAAGGCTTAAGCCTCAACCCTCGGAATTTAGCAATCCAAGCTCCAGCCTATCATGACAGCAGCTAAAATCACATGAAACCCTAGAACTGAAAAGAAAGAAAGGTTCCTTAAAGTCCTTTAGAAGAAGTATCCTTTGCACTGCGAAGTTTTCACTGACAGGCAAAGACAGTCAAATGGCTTCTTTGGGAGAAACATGGTATCCAAGACTGATCTCCGTAGTTTTGTTTGAGTTTTAAAAAAATAAAGGATGCATCATTTTGTGTTCAATATGAAACACTACTACATCTGCAGTTTAGTGTATTTTGCTCAGTATGGTTTGAATTTTGCCTTCCAGATACAGATTAAATTGGATAAAAAACTTAATATAAAGACAGTTTATCAAGCCTACCTGAGATATGGTACTAGGTTCTGGTTCACTCTGCCAGTTCAGAAATGAAAGTAAGTCTAATTCACCATGTCCCTATTGAGGAAAGAGCCAGGTTCGTGGGTTTTTTAGGTTTTTGAGGGCAGGGAGATACAGTAGTCATGTATGGAAAGACAGAGACTGAGACCTAAAGATCTCCCAGTCAAATAATATTTGCATTAATCACTCTGCTTCCTTTTAATTTTTCTTGCTCTGAAAATAGATGCAGATATAAAAATGTAAATGTGTAGATTCCTGACAAACACAATACTACACAATGCCAGTCAAAAGGGAAATTAAATTGTACATGAAGCAGAAGAAAATTCCTTGTGACATTATACTGGAGGGAATGATAAGAGAGCTATAATTACATTATAGAAAGACATGTAAGTTTTCTGTTTTAAAGGTGATGAGAATAAGATATTAAAACCTCACAGATGGATGACAGACGACAGAAAATAAAATCAGGCGTACCCTAATCTTATATAATGTTAGGTTGCTGTTATTGTACTACGACTGGAGGACTGCATACAAAAAAGCTGAAGTGACTAAAATGAAAACAGTTGTAAATTATGATTTACATGATTCACTGATTCATTCTGTGTCCTTGGGCAAATTTTTTACGAACTAGTTTTCCAAAGCTCATACGTGCAACCAGGCATGTGAACATGTACTCTTCTTTGCACGCGTAATGCATGATGGAGGGCAAGTTGACATAGGAATATGGCCAGTTATTTGCCTGAGCTCAATGTGAGTTCACTTGAATCAAAACTGAATAAAACCTCAGGATTTGGCACCCTACATAGACTACAGAAAAATCTGTCATGGGGACAGACTGTGATATTAAATAACTGCTGTCAACTTTCTTTGAAAGTTTTCAATTTTTTCATGGAACATCCCTGCTTAGGTACTCGGCAGTTCCTCAGTTGATTGCAAAATAGCTGAGTATGTGATTATTCTCTTACTAGTTTTTCATGTGATCTAGGTTTGTTTTCTATTCAAAGACAGAAAGAAATTCCTAGATACTTGGAATACTACCTGTGTTCAGCAGAACTTAAAAACAAAATTAATGAAGTCTATGACATCATCTCTACAAAAAGAAAAAAAGTTTGATGATAGAGGAGAGTTTTCTCTGTCTTTTAAAAGTGTAAATTGAAAGTATGTATTACTGCAGCTTCAGTTGTGGCAGGCTATACTCTTGAAAAGGCCTTTGTCTCTACTACAGGACTTTGAATCAAGGTAAAAACAAAAATGTCTTATTATTCAGGGGATAACTGAAGCTGACTATAGGCAAGCCGCTGTAAAATTGCTCCAACTAAGAATATGGCAACAGTAGAAGAAAGTTTTCTTCTCACTGGTTTTAAGCTAATAGTGTCCACAAATCACACCAGATGAACTGAGCCATGCTGTCTTTCTAACAGTTACAGCAGTTAGTGTAACCTATGTGGTACACAGATACTTGAAAATTATCTGTTCCAGTAAGATTTTGGAGGTCACACTTAGAAGCTCTCTACTTTTGCAGAACATATGTGCGTATTTTATTTTCCACACAGTTAATTTTATTCTTAAATGCTGTAGTACATTTTGTTTAACAACCTCTACTTCTGGGAGCAAATTGACATTAACTGTTAATTCTAAACCCATGAGTGTCTTTCTCTTGAGTGTTTACTGGAGATTTCAGTTGTAAATGCTTTTAAAGTCATACTATGATATAGCCCAACAATGTTAATTTGGGGCTGGATAGTTGGCAAGGTGTATCAACTCCAGGTTTTGGTGTACCAGAATGTGATTTTGAGCACTGGAACTGTTCTGGACACACTGGAATTCAGTCTCATGTACTAATTCTGATATGGGGGTATGGGAACCTGATTTTGGCCATATATTTAATGTATTAATATATTCTGCCCAAGCTAGTTGGGTTTATTTTTTCTGTGATTAAAACACAGAACTGAGAAACAAGGAACCCAGGTAAAGGTGCAGACTGTGACATAAGGCTTTTTAAAAAAAGGAATTGAAAGGTGAAAGGTTAAAGCTTCTTATGAATTCAATGTTAAACTGAAGCCAAGGATAATCATTAGGGGTTGTTCCTCTTTGCTCAATCTGCTAGAACCACTGGTTCCCAAATAAAAATCAGGTATAAGGAAGAAGGTTCACTGGTGACAGAGGAAGAAAACATGAGCAAAGTCATCAACTTAAATTTTTACATTAGATATAAAGAACCATAAGAACGAATAGAGTAAATTTTTTTTTGATTGGTGAGTAGAAAATCATTTGTTGCAATCATTAATATAGTTGTCATGCCTTGATGGGGTTGATGACTCAAATATATGTCAAGACTGGGAATATCTCAGTCTTTTTACATAGATTCATAAAAATTGATGGCATTTTATATGTGGCACCATCTGCTTTTTATAGGTTTTGTCTTCTCTGGATGTTTTAGTTTTAATTTATTCTCTCTGGGGAACTAATTTCTTTGATGTTGAGCTTGTTAATAGGAAGAAAAAATATATTGCTGTATATGTAATACAGATAAACTATATAGTCAATTTATAATGTGGCTGTTTGAGTGGATTTTCTTTCTGTTGAGAAGGTAAATAAAACATAAGATTTTTTAAAAAAATAACTGAAATGGTCTGATTTTCAGGAGCATCTAACACCCCAAATCCCACTATCTACTGAAGAAATTTTGGGCAGTTCCAAGAATCAGTTCCCTCGTTGCTACTTTATGGGGAGATTATTGACATTATTGACATCATTCACCTTCTCTTTTAGCTCAGAGTACACAGCCCACCTCACAATCAATTTCTCTCTCATATTTCTGCCCATAGCAGCAGGCATTATTGCCTGATGGGAACATAGTCATCAGACTACACCAGTGTCCTCCAAACCTTGAACCTGTGCCCAGGCTGTGAGTCTGGTGCCTCCACTAATTAACTATTCTAAATTTAGCTGTCAAGATTAATTAGGAAATCCATTGTCTCCAAATATGTGACCTGATAAAAGGAGATAGGAAAAGCATCTAGGACCACAAAGGAGCGAAGTACCAGCTTTGGGTTTTTGATGAGCTTCAGCGTCATACCAGTGGAAGTTAAGGATGCCCAGTCCCTGGTGGGATGGGGTGCAGCAGTGCCTTCCCACTTCTCTATTGCTGAAATCCTGACTTCTGTCAAGGCCCTGTCTGTTGTGTCATCCTGTAAGTAAACAGGAGGGGAAGCAGAGAGGAAGAATGTGTACAGTCATCTCTGCATTTTCTACTAACCAACGGGAGAACCTGACTGAGACTGGGCCCCAAGAGAATCACCACGCTCATTAAAGCTAAACTAATTTGGGCACTATAGCACGGGCAGCATAGAGGTCATAGAAGGATGGAAACAATATCTAGGATTCTAGAGTATGCCTTGGGCTGCCTCCTGCCCCAGCTGCACCACCATCAGTTCATGAAGAAGCCAGCTCAAAGCTGTGCTGTCAACAGATGCTGCTCTCTGTTTTGCTCTAGGACTATGTACCTCTGCTACATCCATTCAAAGTGTAGTGGTAACATTATAGACTGATTAGACAGTAATGTTGAAAACGGAATTTTCAGCAGGAAACTGTATTGCTACCCAGGGTATTTCAAATACAACATAGCAAGATTTTGTATGTGGTTACTGTTGGTGAGATATACTGAAACAGTTACCCTGGAACACAACAGTCAAAACGAAATCTATAAGAGGTATGAGGTAATTCTGCAGTGTCACAAAATTAAAAAATGATTGATTGTGAAGATCTCAGTGACACTGAAAGATCTCTCTCAACTGATTAAACAGTCATTTATCTATCTAAATGTGGGCTTTCTGGATAGAATAATTAGGTGTTTTCTATATAGCAGAAAGAAAAAAAACCCAAACCTTGCCAAATTCTGTTTCTCATCTGGGTAGGATAACTTTGCCATGGAGCTGTGTCATTATTAGGTTTATACTACTAGCTGGCACGTAATCTTAACTAAATTATTTGTGGCAGTCAAAACAATGTAAGACAGTGAGGAACTTAAAGAGAGTCTAAAAATTGTGAAATGAGAACTGAAATAATACTAAACTAAATTTAACATAAATAAGCATAAAATAATACATGTACAGAGAAATGAACTGTCTTTGATATGTCAGGATAAAACATGATCTCTTCCCTTCCAAGAGGAAGCTCTAAGTGAGAGCTCATCATGAATGATCTTTAACACTCATGTAACACAGATACAGATGTAAAGAACTCACAGCCTAAGCAGCTATTAAGCTCACAAACAAGCTTCATCAAGGCAACCTCTCTTTGAACTCCATCTTCTCTTTATTCACTCTCTGAAGCTCCTTCCATTCATTTCTGTTGCACCCTACTCATCAAGGACTTTCAGCAGCAGCAGCTACTAAAGCTTAGGCACATTTTTCTGTGTCATAAGACACTCCTCTTGTCAGGCTCTTACTACAGAGGAACTTACAAACATTTGAGACAAAGGACGGCTGTAGAAAGCCATTCGTATATTTACTGATTCAGTGTGCAAGGTCAGTTATCTGGTATGATCTTCTTCAAATTACCTTGCATTTACCATGTGGTGAGAGTTTGCTGGTAGTCAGTAGTTTTCATCAGCTACTACATGGTAATCACCCATATATATGTTCTTACCTGGGGTAACTGTATGCCATTTGAATTGACCCATATATTCATATCTTATGTATATAGCAGGTTTCGGAATATTTTTCTGACTGCCACAACTTAGATTCAGGCTGTGTTGGAGTTCAATAAATGCAATGTATGTTTTCATGTATGCATTTCTTTTTATCAACACATTCACAGCATTTACAAGACTTTCTACTGTATTTACAAAGGCTCATCCGTCTTCCTCATCTTTTTATGAAGCATGTAACTATTATCTCATCTTGTTTATACATAAAAATAAATAAATATATAAACCCCATAGTTTGGGCTTAAATCTGTTTTTCTCATGTTTTTGTGGGAAATTTCCTTCCTTGTTCATCACCAAAGTCCTTTCACTCATGTACCCCAGAAATGGAGTTGTCACTCTCTGAGTTCACAGGTGCAAAGAGCAATTAAACTGTAATTGTTTGCTCACCCTGTTGCTGAGTGATTCTCTTTTTGTTGGGCACTGGCTATTAAGACAACAGTTCCTTGTGTTCAGACAGCCTCTGGGAGTTTTGCATAGGTGCAAATAAAAGTGAAAGGAAAAATAATAATACTGTAATCAATGTCCCACCTTAAGATCTTCCCCCTGACCCAAAATTTACACAAGTATTCCTATAATTTACCTTCATTACTCTAACCTACTTTTAACACACTTCATACATTTTGGCTTTTAGTGCAGCTGATATTATTTTATGATTTGCTCATCAAGTCTGTATTGAGGTTTAACAGCTGAGCACTCAAAAAATTCTAAAATGTGTATTGTATACAAACTACAAAGACAAGAGAAAGGAACCTATTGAAACTGCCTAGGTGTGTGCCTGCACGTAGGTACTACTTACAGTAGAAAGAGCTTAAAACATAGAGGAAAAACAAACAAGCTAATATATATTTGTTGTGTATTTTTGGTTTCACACAGGGATAGGAACTGAATTTTATTCTTTTGTTGAAGGGCACTTTAACAGCCAAAATGATATTTGACTTCCAGAATGAGATTCGGATGTGATATGTATTTTATTTCTTGGGTCTCTGCAGACCAAATATCAATCATTCTGTCCATGTTTGAGAGGAGATGAAAGAGCAAACAGTAGAGCAGAAGGATACTGAGGGCAAAATCTTTCAGATGATTGTGAATATACAAGTCTGTAAATATTGATCATTCTTGGAAATAAAAAACATTCCTATCAATTTGTCTCCAGGGAGCAGGGAAATTAAACCAGATTTCACAAGGCTTCCAGCATTAATTGAATAATGAGATCAATTAGCACTTCCACTAAATTACTAAGTGAGTCTCATATATACAACTGCATTACCTCACACCTTCCTCCTTGCAGGCAATGAAGCTTGCCAAGATAATCAAGCCCACAGTGCCAGCAGAGCCAGAAGTGACCATTCTTAACATGTAAGAAACCACAGAAATTGGATTTCAAGGGTAGGAAATTCATGAAACTCAAATGAGTTTCTTCCAGTAAAAGTTCATGGTTTGCTTCACAAGTCCTAGAATTGCTAAAAGAGTAGAGTGGAAGCTTTGATGTGCTCTCTGCATGACTGTCTGTATTGGTCCAAGTAACAACAGCTTTACTCATTTGAAGTTCCTGTTAGCAAGACTGGTGCTTCTGTCTGAGTATGTTTTATGGATACAGATATTGAATTTGAATTTATATCACCTTTGTGATGCACCATCGTTAAGGAAAAGCATCTGCTGCCCTGAGATATGTATGTCTTTCGAAGGATGTCAGCTCACCCCTCAGTTACGGGAGTGCATTTTACTGACACCAGTGGGAGGTACTGGGCTGCCTGCACTGTTGGGCTCTCACTTTGGCTGGAGGCTTTCAGGTCTCTCCACAAGGAAAATGGTCCAATCTGTGTTGCTTCCCACCTTTCTCTTCTTCCTGTGAATGACAATCAGGCAGAATTTTTTCATATAAAAGTACCTCTTTTCTCACTGTCTGGCATGGACCCTGTCTTTCTCTGCAGTCTTTCCTTTTCCTCAGGCAATGAGTTCTTCTGCCTTGAACTTAGAGTTGCAGATTTTACTTCTTTTTTTTTGCTGGCAATGGGGGAAGGAGAAAATGAAAAGAGAACATCTTGCTTGCTTGCACTCGGGAATCCAGTTGGTAGCACACAAAAGGAGGGAAAAGGACCTGGAGACTGTTTAAAGAAGGGAAAAAAGCTAAGGCAGTCAGAAATAGCACCAGAAAAATCTTTGTGATGGTTTAAGACCACGACATCCTAATTCACGCTGAAAAATGGCAGGAGATTTTAAACTGAGGGAGATTTCAGGGAGTACAGGGCAAAAAGCATGTTATACAGGGGCAAGAGGCCTTTGAGCGAATTTGGGGTTAAATCACATGGAAGAGCTTCCAAGCATATGCAGAAGTTTTAGCCTGGTTAGCAGATACTCTACTAAGGTCTTGTCTCAGCCGGGGTTCAGCCAATTGGACATAACCAATATAGATGCTCCTGTGCAAACAGTGGTCTCCACAGTTTGTGCTCCAGGTTGCACCAGGTCTCTAGGAAATAAGAGCCCATGTCCAACCTAGGAGAGGATCATATTTGTGCAAATTAGAAAGCATATGCTTTTGTCTAAAGATGATGCTAGATGGGCAATTGCAACTAAGTGCCGAGAGCAGAATTAGCCTCCAGGAACAGAATTAATCAAATGCCTCTGCAAATAAATTTGCTGGACTTCTATGATTGTACACAATATAGCAAAAGCTCTTTGAATTTACATTAAAACTACACTAATTCTTTAAACCAGTCAAATTTAATTGCATATTTGACTTTATCATGCAAATAACTGTGTTTTCTTAATATGTACTGGGGATAGAGGGAGAAAATTACTTCAAAACTTCCAATTAAGCATAACAGATGAGAATCAATGACATCTTGGAAACAATTTCAGTGCAGATAAGACTGGGAACTTGATGTGTTCAGTAACTCTTAACTTTCCAAAAGCAGCTATGAGAAGTGCAAGCCACATCATGCATTCCAAGAATCCATACGAAATCTATTAATAGAAAAAATATTTTCACTGAAGTTCTTGGTATTGATTTCCATTTTTCATTAAGTGCACTAAAATTCTGCTGGCAGTGAGTACTTCATTATTGTAGAAAGGGGCACTCTATAAATGTGATAGGAAACCACAAATTTGGAGTCACTCCGCATTTGTGCTAGCGTGGCATGGTGACCCTGGCCCTGCACCTCAGCGGCACGGACTGAAACCTCGTAGCAGTGGAACAGCTGAGAGCAAGCAGCAGCAGCTCAAAACGTGTTCAGTCTACCCACGTATCAGCGTGCAGCCCTGCTTTTTCATTTTTATCTCCCACATGTGCTGGACAGAAAGAATTTGTCATTGATACATTCATTGGAGAGGAAAAATGCCATAATTATGACCTCTTTTGATTCAATTCACTGACAGTATTGATTTTCTAATGGAATCTGAAGTGAATTTTGTTTGATCGACATCAAGGGGGAAAAAAAGTTGCCACAGTGCTGAAGAAGAAAACAAAGAAAATCATAACCTTATTCTGAAAGAAGTAGTGATATGTTACAGCAGAGTTGAGAGCTCTGGTGTACACATTCCAAAGGAGTTATTTATTCAGATTGCCGAAGAAATCACCATACTTCATATTTTTTTCTAAATTTATGGAACATCCTTTCTCACTTGGTGCTTGTTATCTTGAAGAGAGCAGCAGAGCTCCAATTATCTAGAAGGTGTTCTGCTGGCAGCAGCAGAATCAATTTCCCTCCATTTCCTTACCTGGAAATATAACTATTTACCTTTTTCATAGCCAATATATAAATTACTTTATGCGATAATGATTATAATAAGTAAAATTTACTATTTTTTATACATCAATGGAAAGTACTTGTGGAAAGGGGGGATATTTTAAGATCTACAATTAATAAAAAGAGCAGAAAATTGATTGTGAGATGATATTTTCACATTAAGGCTACTAAAATACCATAAAACTGGCTTAAATAGAAATCTTCCCCCATTCTTCATAGCAATTAAACAAAAAGGGTTTCTTTACTCTTTCTGTTTCCATTTCTTGGAAACATTCTCTGAATTTAAAAGGTACTGTGTTTGAAAAACCATTTTCAGTAAAAAAAAAATTAAGCAATATAGGAAGCTACGTATCAAATAAAAATAATCTTAAGAGTCAAAAGGAAATATTTTCTTCTCCAAATTGTAAAGAATCTACTCAAAAGCAATAAATTGAGGGCCACCCTACAAAAGTCCATCAGAAAGCAATTTTATGAGTATTTAACGGGTCTAACAAGGTGTTTGCAGTGAAAAAGGTTTCAGTGACAATATTGTATTAGCACTGGTCAGTGCAGCACTACCGGGGGAGCTACACGCCTGTGCGTAGAGGAAAGATAATTTAAATACACTAATGACCTGCACACTGAGCAGGCAAGCATAAGAAATACTGGCTTTTGCTTCTGAATAACACCTTTCAGGAGTTTCACTTTGGGCAACAGCAAACATTTTGATTTAAAATACATATTGCAAATGTTGGCCACAGTCTGTTCCCCGAAAGTCTCTTCCCTGTTCACAAGAACCTGCAGGGCCCATCCTGGTTCAGATCAGGAGTCTCCTCTGGAAATGGCTCTGGGGAGCTGGATGTGCTGCCTGCATATTTGTGCAGTGCAGATATAGCTGTAATTACAGGCATTCATCATTAATGAGTTTGAGTGCTCTGATTTAAAAAAATTGTGCTGATAAGGGACAATGAAATTATTGTATGATGAAAAGAAGACAAAGGGAAAGCGTGAAGAGTAGGATTTATCTTTCCTAACTTCCACCATTTATAAGTTAGTCTAAGCTATTTGTTCAACATTTACATCTTACTATAAGCTATTTGCGTAGCCTCCCCCTACAGTCAATGAGATGGAGACATCTCCAGAGGATATTCATCCTATCTCTTTTCCTGTCAAGTGTCTTGGGACAGGATGACCCATGGGCTGGATGTGCCTTTCTCTCTCTGCTTCATGAAGGAGTCCGTGAACCTCTTGTTAGGTTTATCACAGTAATTGTTACTGGCTCTGGCTTACATCTAAACTATTAACAGAAGTAGGTCTAAATCATTGTGCAAAACACAGCAGAAGACTCAGACAGAGGAAATTAAACTTTTTCTTATGCTTATCTTTTACTTACAGATTTGTGAATCTGCAGATCTCTCTATCTGCAGAAGATCTGCAGATCTTCTCTATTCTGTGTAACCAAAAAGCCCTCAAGTGGCAGGGGCTGGGTGTGCTGCCTTCGTGTACCTCAGTGTCTTTGCACACCAAAACAATGTAATTGGGTCATCAGAATCTGTGATTCTGGCTATTCACCTACCAATTTTTTGCAACATGTTAAAAACAGCATGGCAATTTTTAAAGGGCTCTGAGGCAAAGCAAGGTTGGTTGCACTTGATTGCCTGAGGGAATAGTTCAAAAATATGCTTTATTTAGTGGCAAAACTTTTTTCTCTCTCACCTGGCCTGGCCAACTATTCCTATTCTCATGCAGAATCTGCTGCCTCCTTTAGATGATGCTGCTGTTGTTTGTGCTGCGTCACGGGGAAAATAGAGGCTGGCCAACTATTCCTATTCTCATGCAGAATTTGCTGCCTCCTTTAGATGATGGTGCTGTTGTTTGTGCTGCATCACGGGGAAAATAGAGGTTTTTTTCTATATTTCAGTAAAGCAGATGTGATGCTACATTAAAGTGGCTGTACTGGCAGAATTGGGGGAGTGGAGGGCTGTGGAAGCAGCGTTCAGAAATCAGGGAGCAAAAGGAAGACATTGACTCTCATTGACTGCCACTGGTGGAAGATTAATGCTATCATAGGTACTGGCATGCGTGTATGATCCTTATGACCCATTAGCCTGAAAAATAGGCCTTTCTAGGTGGGAAGGGACCTTTTATTTAGGATGCCATCAGTCAGCTCTCATTGTACTTAACCTGCGGATCCATACAGAGATAGTATGTCTAGTCTTAGGTTGCCTACACACACAGACTAAACACAGTCATCTGAGTGAAAGTGATGAAATCACCTTCTGCCACTTAAAATGGGTTAAAAAAATTTTGAAGGATAGCTTGAACCCAAAGATTTGTGGTGGATAAGTATCTTTTATCCAAATCTATCACATTTCATGCCATATCAGTCACGATCCATCTTTATGCAATCAGTTGACATAAACACCATGATGTGTTAGGATTAATTTGACAGAAATACAACCAGACTCACATTTGATCTGAATTCAGTCTCTTTTGCCAGGAGACCTGAGAGTGTTAATAAACCAAGGCCTTTAGCATGGCTGTTTGAACTCTGTGTGCTTTCAGAGGAATGAAGGATGAACTTGCAATTGACTCTACACAGAGCAAAATGAGCCAGCCCATCCTGACCCCCACCACCAGGCCAGCTGCAGACAAACTCACTTTGCTAGAAATCTCTGTTTCAGCTAGCAGTAAACTCATTAATTTGTCTGAATGATCAGCTGGATAACAGCCACAGCAGAAACAAAATTAGCCTGATTTTTATATAGTGAAAAATCTCCAGAAGTTACAAGCTGTTGTTTTTTAATGGCTATAATCCTCTGTTATTTAATCTTAGAGATTTTCAGTGACAGTCTTCTCCTGGTGCAAACCCTTAAACTAGTTCTCCCCAGCAAGAGCCAGGGACCATTTTGGAAGCTGAGGTATTTCTTAAAGGGGAGATATATGGGGAAGGAGAGAGCTTCCATCATAACACCTGTCTGTGCTTCTTTAGTGCCTGGTATCCAAAATTCCCATTATGCTGGCAAGGCTCTGCTGTGCACAATATATTCTGGCTGCTCTCCCTTTTGTCCTTGACATGCCTCTTATATGTTGTGGGCCAGAGGGACTGATGAAGAGATAGCAGCAACAGTTTTACTCCAGCTGCAGATTTCTCCATTCTAGGGCATTCCTCTGCTGCACATTAAAGGCTGCTTCAAGGTCCCTTTATGTTCCTCATGTGGGTGGACCTCAGCGCAGGCTTGAATCTGGCCCTCAGAGAGTTTTGCATGATTTAAGTTCTGTGATTCATGTAGGCTTTAAAGGATGCTGTTTGGCTAAAATCCTGTGAGCGGTTTGAAAGTTCAGTCTGAGTTTTGCCTTCATCTACCTTCTCGGTCGTGACTGTGTCCAAAGTCTAATTTAAAAAATCTTATTTTCCTATCTTTCTCTGACGCTTGTTTAACTCCAGTGGTTTAACGCTGAAGCCTAAACCATAGTGATCCAACTAAGGAGGGTGCAAGGTCCCGGTCTGATGGGTCTGGGAGGGGTTCACAATGATTCTGAGGGTGGGATTAAGACACAAAACAAGGTCAGATGCTGTCGGTTCTCACATCCAGTTTCTCACATAGGGAAAGAAGATGATGTTACCTGCTCTGGTACCTTGTATATTAAGTGTTTATACAACTAACTACCTCTGAAACATTTGGGGTGGTGTTGCTGCAACTAGTAAAGATGACTAACATTATTAGGCAGTACTCAGGGGATTTGTTCTTCTAACTAGAAATAGCCCAACACTTCAATTTATTAAAAACTATTCCATAAATCTCGTCATTTGCAGCAGTTAATGATTCTCTCCTATCTCACTCATCTGATGTGCAGTCTGCATTACACCCAAGGAAAACAGGAAAGGCTTTTATCTGTCAGCAAAAGGAATGCGTATCCTCGCAGCACAGTGCAATGAAAAGACTGAATATAATTTTTAAGTGGTAGAGGAAATTCTAGTATTTTCGTAGGTTTTCAGTTATGTTGTCATCCTTCTTTTTCATTTTAACAATGACTGCAGTATACTGCATCAGAAATGTGTTTGCTGCTTCCTAAAGTAGCTGGGCACATTTCATAGATTAAGAACTTCCTGGTTGAAGGACCAAATCCTGAAAAAACCTTTTTATACAGCATTTTTCCCAGTGTGAGACATTAAGCTACTTATTAGACTGAGGCATTTCTGCAAGAATTCTTAAGAGATAGACTGGACAAAATAGTGATGTTGAGATTATGAGGGCCTTGAATCTACTCAAAAGAGCTAGGATGCAAAAAACAGACCTTGCTCTTGATCTTAGTCTTGACATTGAGGGCTTGGATGTAGGAACAGCTGAAAGAAGTTGTCACTAAAGTACGTGCAGTAAAGGTAAATGTGCCTAGAAAACCATAAAAGGGTTCTCTTCACCTGGAGACAAATATAGAACAAACTGTGTTTTCACAGCCAATTTTCAAATATTCAATATTCAATGAATATTATTCATTATGCCTGCAGTCATTCTAGTACCACTAATTGCCCTGTAACAATTATGAAGTTTGGGTTATTTGCCTACCGAAGTCCTCAAATCCAGATATAAATCAGGTACTTTAACATCAGAAGCACCTTGTCGTGGACACAAACGGTGGTTACACCCAGGTTGCTTGGGTATCTACCAGTACAGAAAAACAATCTTTGTGTTTTGTTTTTTAATGGAAAATTAAGCCAAATAAAATAGAGATTAGCAGGCAAGCTTCACTCAGAATGGGATCCTGAAAAAGTACCAGAAGACAAAAGAATTAGAGTCCTTGTCTCTAGCATGACCAGACCAGCTCACTTCATTTTCTGTCTTCCTTTCTCCATTTTTAAGTGGAGTTATGTAAGAATGGTTTAAATGATTACAATTAACCAAAAGTAGAGGCAGAAGGGGGATTGTGAGACCCTTCAATTGTATGATTAGTATTTTGTGTGTGGTTCTTGAAGAACTGATTGCCAAATGTCAGCTCTGGGTTTGATAAGTTGTCCATATAGTGAATTCCTCTTATGTGGCACGTATCCTGTTACAACAGCCTGGAGAAACTGTCATGTTCCCCTGCTGATCAACCTTGAATGATTGAAGTACAAATAAAGATTTGTATTTCATCACTTCTACAGTCTGTCAGTAGAGGCTTCATTTGCATAAAAAGAGGGCTGGAGAAATAAAACCAACTCCAAAGAGTAAAAGAATGAAAGGACTTGTAAGCTATCCTAGCCATATGTGATGAAGAATTGTAAGAAAACAAAGCTTTATCAAAGGTAAATCCTTAGTGAATAAAGTAATTAAGAAAAATTAAGTTAGAGGATAAATCCAGGAATGCTTAGGAGACTCTTTTTTGAGGTCTTAGTTTCAGAAAGCTGAGGAGAAGGGTAATCCACTGTGCTACGGGAGGGAAAAGGGGAATACATTGCAGCTGTCTGGTCACAAGTGCTCCAGAGTAGCCAAAAAAGAAATGTATCATGAACTATGGTTTAGAATTGCTTATGGTTACTGTTTTGGGGTTGTTGTGGTTTTTCCTACTTTATCTTTATTAGGGATTTTTTGGAGGGGATGGACTTCTAGGACTATAGAATTAAAGCCTTAGCTTTTTGTCTTTGATTGAGGGAACTGGTGGTACTTCTAACTCACAAGCTTTTATGTTGCTTGACTGAGAAGAGCTATACAATCTCTGATGTTGGTTTTCTAAAAATGAAAGATCAAAAGACAGCAGGGTGTACAAGCCACTTTTTGCAGAACCTGCTAGCTGGGATGAATACCAGTATCTTCAGAAAAAAATGTATCTCCCAACTAGCTGTAAGAGCCAGTGTGAAGGTTTGCACTGCCAGGCCTGGATTCCATGGAGAAGTTTTGCTTGTTGGTCTAAACTATCACCCTTCTGGGAAACTGTTTCAGGCTGAGGGAGCTGGGGTTGTTCAGCCTGGAGAAGAGGAGGCTCCGGGGAGACCTAATAGCAGCCTTCCAGTACCTGAGGGGCCTACAGGAAGGCTGGGGAGAACCTGTTTAGAAAGGCCTGCAGTGACAGGACAAGGGGCAATGGCTTTAAGCTGGAGGGGAACAGATTTAGACTGGAGATTAGGAGAGGGTTCTTCACTGTGAGGGTGGTGGAGCACTGGGACAGGTTGCCCAGGGAGGTGGTTGAGGCCCCTTCCCTGGAGATATTCAAGGAGAGGCTCGACGAGGCCCTGGGCAACCTGGGCTAGTTGGGGGGGTCCCTGCTGACTGCGGGGGGGTCGGACTAGATGGCCTTTGGAGGTCCCTTCCGGCCTGGGCAATTCTATGATTCTATGATTCTATGAAACATAAGGCTTTGAAGAACTTATTCAACACAGACAGGTAGATAGATCTGCCCTGACTGACAATGGCCAGTGGCAGTGTAAGACCAGAAAAAGTGCCCTGACACGTTCCCAGGTTCCAGTGACCTGTAAGCGGCTGCTGAGTCAGATGTGGTACCCTTGTTCTTAATATCTGTTGATGGATGTTTCTTCCATGAATTTGTCAAGTTGACTCTGTGTTACCACGTCTTGGGGCAGGGAGATACACAGTTTAAATAGCAGCAGTATGGAAAAAAAAAAACCCTCCTGTTGATTATTTTGAACATATCATCTCTCATTTTAATTTGATTCTGCCATTTTTTTAAGATAACAAGAAACAATGAGACACTGCACCTTCTCTACTTACCCATGTAATCTGTAACATTGTGGATTCCTAACACAACTCCCTGATTAGTTTCATTTCTCATAAAGAAATGCTCCAAACCTTTGACCTTCTTTCTTCTCTCTGAACTTTTTCTAGTACTACTATGTCCTGTCTGAGATGAAGAGAACCAGTTCTATCCCATATTTCAGAATGTGTTCACAACATGGATTAATGGGACAAGAATTTTTTTTTCTGCTTTGTTTTCTATTTCTTTCCCAGTGACTGCTGAAATACACATTGTTTTTTTGTCCTCTATTGAGAATTGTTCTGATGTTTTATTATTATAACCGAAAGTTCTCTTTCCTGAATGGAAATAGGTAGTTCAGAACCCATTGTCTTGGACTGTTTTTCCCCTTGTGCATCACTCCACATTTATTACATAGAATTTCATCTGTCATCCCAATACCTGTGTGATACTGTGATGTTTCTCCCCAGCTCTTTGCAATCAGCTTTCATTTTTATTACCCTGAATAATTTGGCATCATCATTAGTCTCCTTGTTCTCCATTCTTTTTCATTTCTGTATACTCTTGAGTATAACAGACACAGAAAAGATCCCTGTGATCTACATCTTTCCACCATTGTAAAGCCCAACCATTTATTCCTTCTTTTTGTTTCTTACCTGTTAATCTCTTAATCTATAGTATGATTTACCTCCATCCCACAGGCAGCTTAATTTCTTTAAGAGCTCATGATACTGGTTGCCTCCAGATTTATCACATAGTAAAGGAGGATGATACTTATCTACTTTATGAATTGCTTTCACATCTAGAGATGAGAATATTGCTAGAATATTTGCTAGAAAACCTGTATTGTTTTGCTTTAGATAAAATATATTATGAGAGATGGAACTGAAGGAGCAGGAGTTTGAGGACGGCATGGTATCATGAGACAAAAGTTGGCTGTTACACAAAAATTAGAGTTGTACCCATCTGAGCCTGAGGCTTTTTCGGTTTTAGCAGTTGTTGCTTGACTAATTTCTCTATGTGTAAAATGGGCTTCCAACTGCGACTGTGTCAGGGTTAAATAAATGTAGGTCTGGTAGCTTATAAAAAAAGGTGCCAAAGAAAGATGAATCTTTGCTAGGCTCTGAGTACAGGTCTTGACAGATTTGTGTATTAAATCCCCAGAATCTTCAGTGATGCAGTCATCTGACTTTTCACTGAGAGATTTGATGTCTGCTATTTTTTTGTTTTGCTAGGAAGTGACCTACTAACAACCTGGAGATAGAACAGCCAGGAAAAAAAAAAAAAAAGAAAAAAAAAAAAAAAGAAGAGAGAGCGAAACAGTACATCTGTGATGCAGGAAACAAATGTTTTGGTTTGGCATGTAAATTTATCTCCATTTTATTCCCAAATAAATTTGATCATTGCCTTCTCAAAGTTTTCCCATTTTGTTCTGTTTTTAATAATGGTCACACAGCTTTACTCAAAGTAAATTTTTTAGCTATGTAGCATAACACTAGATTAAAAATAGAAAGTGGGTCAAAATGTAACTATAATTTTTTGTCTAAGCCCATAATTAAGATTTTGGCTTGACCAAAGTTAGGATCCATACCAGCTGTTCCTGAGGTAAGCTGGTATCATTCCACTGATTTTAAGAGGAGTCTTTTCAGCACCTTAATGAGCAGAAATACATTTTATAGTTTACCTCTGAAATCTTGCACAAATGACACAGAGTCAGGATGGAGTGAGGGAGTAAACAAAAGATAATCTGTACTGCAGGAGCTGGCAGGACTGAAATCAAATGTGTGGAATAATTGAGTAGTGTATAGGAGATTTGGGAAAATCAGATTTTGCAGTTCTTTTAACTATTGTTTTATTATATTAGCTATTCCCAGGGAGATTGTTTAAAATGTGAATTCTATTTGGGCAACGCCCATGTGAAGAGAAGCAGAATAAGCATTAAGAATGAGCAAAAGAGTTTTAATACCTTGCTATTGGAATCTAAACCATTCAAAGCACTGTTGCATCTTTTGAAGCTCCTTGGGTTTGGTTTTTTTTTGGTGTTATGCACAGCTTAGGGTAGGGACACCCCATTGCTGTTATTGCCAATTTGAAGCCCCCTCTCAAAAGCTCCTGTCCTCTGCTTTTGTGCCGTAGTCTCAGCAAACAAGGGGTATGAAAACCACTGGCCTGGACCATGTATCAGGTTGAAAACAAAGCCTCTGAGTGCAAATAAACCAAAAACTCCAAACAGTGTTTGAAACAAAACTCAAAAGAGCTCCAAAAGTAGAATGGGTGAGAAGAAAATTGATGTTCAAAGCCGTAAGGGCCAATCTCTGGTTCCCGGCTGCTGTAATAAATCTCCCTCTGAAGTGCAGGGACAGCCAAGCAAGGAGGGGCAGGTGTTAATATCCAAGTACAACTCTCACTTTGTTTACGTTCCTTTGCAATTTAAAAGAGATTTGTCATTAATACGTGATGTCAACCTTTGTAAATGCATAGAGATACTGTCATCTTTGCCTCTCTTGCCTGCATGGTCATCATTCACAGTCACCACACAGGTCTCCATAGATCTTTGCTTGGTCTAAGTTGTTGAGGAATAAAGTAGTGATCAAAATAGTGATTTATACCATTTTTTTTTGTAGTTGGCAACTTGGATTATTTATAAATACAAATGTTTACAGATGCATAAAATGTGTCTAAAAGCTGAGCATGTTTTGTCTCTTCTTTTGTCACTGCTTTAAAAATGCATGTTTCCAGGTTAAATCTTGACAAACAATATCTAGAAAAAAAGATATTTTAAGGTGGTTACATTTGTCTGAATAACATCCACCTGCCGAGATTGGTTCACCTTGTCTGGAATGAGGTGTAATTAAGCACTGTGAATTGAATGTTAAAATTAATAAAAAGCTCTCAGTAAGTTAATGAAAAATCATTTTTACCAAGCAGGACAGAAATCTGTAGATTCAAAGTACATACATTGCTTTCCCATAATCTTGTTCTACAAAGAGAATCCTTTCTTAAATTATTGAAAAAGAATGAAAACAGATAAGCTGGTTAATAAAAATTGGGAAACCCTGTGAAATGAACTTTGAGGTCCCTTCCAACCCGAAGCATTCTATAATTCTATGTTTCTATGAAATTACATTCTATGTTTTCCTAATCTAAATAATAGATTTGTCCACTGAAACATTTGATAATTTTTTTATCATTAGAAACTTCTTTGTAAGTATGGAAAGCTGTTTCCATGGATAAGGCACAGAAGAGGGCTGAGATAACAAGACCAGATCATTCATTGGGTCTTCATATTTGTTTAATGAGAAAAAAAAGAAATGACAATAATGGCTTTGCAAGTGGTTACAATTCTGAGATAGAAATTGTGCATTCAAATTATCATTAAGCATGAATCATAAAAATCTTGTTGTGTGATTATGCAAATACACATTAATTACACAATTATAAGCTTCTATGGTGACGAAATATGATTAATTATATGCCTTGATTCACTTGCTGAATGCAATACCATTAGTTACTACAGGTCCATAGATGTGTTTCTTTTCTTGATTCACTGACATTTTAATATTATGAAGGAATTATAAATTATTGTAACACCAGATGACAAAAGCAGATGGAATAAACTTAACTGAAGCCAAGATGATTTATACAGCTTTAAACTGAACAGTTTGTGTATTTATCCAGCTATAAATGTTTTGCTCCATGATCATGAGTTCTGTTTGGAAAGACAGTTTCCAAAAAACAGTGACATATCTGGAAAATATTCTTTAAACGTGTCTTAAAATGGCAAGCAGTACTGAACTCAAAGAAATCAGTGGGAGGTAATGTAGGGCTGCCTAAGGCACAGCTGTCTGTGGACCACTTGAGAAGTAAGGACAGGCGTTGCTGGCTGGAGACTTTGAGAGTAGGACCTAGCTTACTTGCCTTAAATGTCTAATGTGATAGTCACTACCAGATACCCATATATCCTACCTGCCTCAAACACCCCTCTGAGGACAGACCAAGGGCTTTCTGGTGGAGTTTATCTCTTTCTGTTGATTACAGGAGGTGCCTTGATGTCGAGCTCGAAAGTGGTGCTTTGTCTACAGGTGATTAATGTTAGTAGAGATGAATCCTACCTATGTATGTGATGCAGAACTAGACCTCATGCTTGCAGGTGTACTAAGTAGGCATGATATCTTCCAGTCAAGTAAAAAGGAGTAGCTTGCTCTCCTCACTATAACATCTCCCATTGTGTTTTGGGTATAGGTCTCAAGCCATGACACAGCTGCTTTGAAACACCATACATGATCAGGCTGCTCTGGGCTCTGGGACTAATTGCTACTTGTGTGATATGACCGAGGCTTTCCACGGGCACTTCTCAACTTCTTGGGCCCAGTGCATGGCTGACATATCTTGTGTGAAATCCTTCTCCATCATCTCCACAGAATACCTGAGCTTGGAAGGGACTTCTGGAGGTCACATGGTCCTATTCCACCTGCTCAAACAGGACCAGTTAGACCCAGTTGCCCAGGAGACCACTTCCAGACAACTTTTTAATATCTTCAAGGACAGACTCCACAACCTCTGTGGGCAACCTGTGTCAGTGTTCCTTCACCATCACAGTAAAAAAGCGTTTCCTGATGTTCAGACAGAACCTCCTGTGTTTTGGTTTGTGCCCATTGCCTCTGGTCCTGTCACTGGGCATCACTGAAAAGATCCTGGCTCCATCCTCTTTGAATCCTCCCTTCAGGTCTTTATGTACATTAATAAGATCACCCTGGGGCTTCTCTTCTCCAGGCTGAACAGTCCCAGCTCTCCCAGCCTTCCCTCATAGAAGAGATGCTCCAATTCCTTAATCATCTTTGTGGCCCTTCCTTGGACTCTCTCTAGTATGCCCATGTCTCTTGTACTAAGGATTCCAGAGCTGGACCCAGCACTCCAGGTGGGGCCTCACCAGTGCTAAGTGGAGAGGAAGGGTCACCTTCCTTGATCTGCTGGCAGAACTTTGTCTAATGCATCTCAGGATACCATTTGCCTTCTTACCTGTAAGGGCACACTGGCCAGCAAGATCCCAAGGTCCTTTTTACTCCAAGCTGCTTTCCTGCTGTGTGGCCCCCTTGGTGCCTGGGGTTTTTCCTCCCCAGATGCAGGACTTTGCCTGTTGAGGTCCCTCTGGATGGCAGCACAACCCTCTGGTGAATCAGCCACTCCTCCCATACAGTCTCAATAGCGTATTTTTGCTTTTCACCAATACACAGCTCTTCTGTCTGACACTGACAATTCTTCTGACTGATGAGGAGAACAAAGTATGTTGCTACTCAGACTGTAGGATCCTCAAGCTCATTCTTTCTCCATGCAGACCAGCAAAGTCTAATGAATTCTGATAATCTACATCCAGCCTTTACATTTGTAATGAAACAACTGCTGCGGAGTGCAGTCTTTCAATATCCAACTTCTGAGGAAACCTCCTCCTCCAAACTTTAAAGAATCACTTCATAAAGATAAATTGTAAGTCTTACTTCTCACCATAACTGAAGGTGTCACAGCAGAGAATCTGCAGTTTTTAAATTAGCAACTAGTTATAAAATGCAGGAAAGTTCACTAGTATGTCTAGCAAACTTCAGATGAAAGTGGATGGAGAAAAGGTTGCCATAACCTAATCTGTCTGTTGTCTGGATTTTTTTGCTTCAAATTGAATATCTGATTATATTTTCATAGATACAAAAATAAGTTGCTTTCTAAGCACTAAGCTGGAGCACCTCAAATACTGATTACAGTTGTGGATATTCCAAGAAACGCTAAACTTGAGATGTATTTTTATACCAACAATGAGAACATCTCAGCCCTAAAATTAATTTGTTTTGTTTGTTCAGAATACAGATAATTGGAGACATTTAAGAAAATGCAGGTGTTAAAAGATGAGTGGCTCAGTATGACTGAGTGGATTATTTTTAAAAAGGAAATATCCTTCTAAAAGACTACACTGATTAGAAAAGCCAGCTTGTTCAGATGTGCTTGAAGTCATCCTCATTTCTTATTTAGAAATAATGTCCTTCAGAAAACTCCTATAAGTGTATTCTTCTAGCACTTGCTTTTGGCCCTAATGTTCTTCCTCTGAAATAATTGGCAAAACCCCAATAAACTAGTGTTAAAGCAATATTAAGTGCTTTTGAATATGTCAATTAACAATGTTTATCTTTCTTGGTGGCAAACTTCTGGAGCTTTCCTCTGAGATCACTACTAGTTTGAAGCTGATATCACTCTGAAAATTCATGGAAGGTCTCCTCCGCACTGCTGACAACATTAAATTAGTTATTTAATTATTGTACATTATTTTACATTAACACAATCCTTTCTCATTAGCACCTTCAGTAACAGAGCTCTGTGGCAACTACTCAACACAAATATACATCCTCTTCTTTGTGACTTCCCCCCGGTGGCAGGAGATGTGACTTTTCACCAGCTGCTTTGTTGTTTTAGAGGGATTGACAAATGTATGTTTTTCACTGAAACGGACACTGAGCCTCTTAGGGAAGTCTCCTCTTTGTGTCAAAATAATGGATGCATTTTCATGGAGACGCAGTAGCTTATTAAATGTACTTACTACAAAGATCAAAGGCTTTCACTTAGAGAAAGAAGTCAAACCACATGCGGAGGCTCTGGGCTAATACCAGGGACTGCCCAACTCTATGGCTCAGCTGCCAGCTGCTTCCCTAAATGTCGCACAGCAGATCAGCCTTGCCCCTGTGGTGTTTTTGGGGCTGGGATCCAGGAAAACAACAAGGGGGTTGTTTTTCACATAGCTGTAATCTGTAGTTAAATCTTTTATAGCCGTTGATTTGCACAGCCAGACACGAGAAGTAGAGTAACTCAAGTTTCTACCTATTAACTAAAACCAGAGATATAGAGAGGTAACCTAGACATACCCATACACGATAGCCATTGCTAACAGCTTCACTGAGTAGCTTACTAATATATATCTAGAACATAGTGACAAGTAAATACTTACAGAGGCATAACATCAGTGTTTGATAAACCTTACCAATGCGTTGGTGCTGTATCACACAAAATAATGGCTTCTGCCTGAAATGAATTTCAGGATAAAAGGAAGATAAGGTTTGGTTTCCTGCCAAAGCCAAAGCCAGCCATCAAAGATCTGCTGGATGCCAGCTAGTCTCAGACTGCAGCTGGGACCATCATGCGTGTTAAAGACCTGGCTATCCATCCCTATCACAGCTGTGCAGACGCTTCTGGCTCACCTGCTCAAAGTCCCCATAGAGCTGTGAGACACATGAAGCCAGGGTTTTCTAGGACTCATCTGCCCAATGTCCACCTAGCACTACAGCCCCAGGGTGGGCTCCAGCAGGTAGAGGAGTTGTGTGGGGCACAGAGGCACTGGGGAGAGCTGCTCATGGGGCTGGGTTGGACCTGTGCTCCTGAGCAGAGATGTGATGCTCCTGCTGGACCTAGTTTTGGTGGGCAGTGGTTTTTTCCAACATCTTGGAGCTGCCTGTGATGGCCCCAGAGCAGTTCATGGACTCCTTCCACACAGGGCACCCCACCAGGTATGCCCCAAACATCTGCACACCAGATCAAACCAGAAACCAGCACAAATGAAGGGGCATTCAGCATCCCAACAAAGGACTTGGGAAAGCGTGTTGTGCATCAACTGTCCCTTCCAGGAGAGTTGCAAATGTGGTATTAAAATTAGGTAATATTTTCCCCACTCGCTGCTCTCTCTATTCCCAGAAAGCAACAAGGGCTACATGACATACAAGTTTTCACATCTTCATGCCTCTCAGCGTAAACCACAATCAGTGCAGAATCACTGATTCCTCTTACAAAGACACTTGTTCTTGATTGCAATGAACTCTTGGAGACCAGCAAGCCCAACAGAGGGTGTTCAGACTGCTTAGTGGAGCTGCTGTGGTCTGTGTGTAGGAAGCTGGGACTAAGCTCAGACTGTGTAAATTGCTGAAGCCAGTGTGAACCTGAATCACAGAAATTAGAGGAGGAAGAAAGGCTATTAGGTCAGTTCAGAATCTTAACCACGTTAAGGTTGGAAAAAACCTTTAAGATAATCAAGTCCAACCATGTACCTAGCACTGCCAAGTCCACCACCAAACCGTGCCTCTAAGCTCCCCATCTACACATCTTTTAAATACCTCCAGGGATGATGACCACTTCCCTGGACAGACTAAGTTTGCTTAGGGCCCCACAACTCAAGGCTGCAGACAGAACCACTGCAAGAGACAGGAGCATTTCCTACTATACTGGATTTACTTGACCAGGTTTCGGTAGCACAGGGTGCTGAAGGAGTGGCCTCTGTGAGTAGACACCATAAAGTACTTCTGTGTTGGACAGACCCAGTTCCAGCTGGCTCCAAAACAGACCCCCCACTTCCCAAAACTGAGACTGTCAGTGGTGCTAGTGGCACATCCGTGATAATATATTTAAGAAAGGGTAAAAAATGCTGTGCAGCAGCTGTGAGGGAAGAGTGAGAAACAAGTGAAAGAAACAACTGTGCAGACATCGTGGTCAGTGAAAAAAAAAAACAGGAGGAGCTGCTTCAGGCACTAGAGTGGAGATTCTCCTGCAGCCCATGGTGAAGACAACGGTGATGCAGGTTGTCCACCTGCAGCCCATGGAGGACCCCACACTGAAGTAGGTGGATGTGCCCTGCTGGAGCATGCTTCTGGCAAGACCTGCAGCCCATGGAGAGGAACCTACAGAGGACCAGGATTTCTGGCAAGATGTGTAGTCAGTGTGGGGACCCATAGAGCAGCTCTTGAAGAACTGCAGCCCGTGGGAAGGACCCACATTGGAGAAGTTTGTGAAGGACTGTATATCGTGGGTGAGACCTCATGTTGGAACAGGGGAACACCATGAGGAGGAAGGAATGGCAGAGACAAAATGTTACAAACTGACTACATTCCCCATCACCCTGCCTTGCTTGGTGGGGAGGAGGTAGAAGAGTTGGAAGTGAAGTTAAGCCTGGGAAGAACGGGGGATGGGGGAAAGTGTTAGTTTTGTTTCGTTTCTTTCTGTCTCTACTTTTAATCGACAATAAATTATAATTAATCTTCCCCAGGTTGAGTTTGTTTTCCCTGTGATGATAATTGATGAGTGATCTCCCTGTCCTTATCTTGACCCACTGTCGTGGTTTGGCCTCAGACGGCAGCAAAGGACCACTTGCAGCCGCTCGCACAGACCAGAGCCCCCACCACCAGCGCAGACGGGAGGGGAAAATGGGAAGAAAAAGGCAAAACTCATGGGTTGAGACAAAGGCAATTTAACAGAACAGCAAAGGGAGTAAGAAGCAACTACAACAATAACACTGACAGAGGAATATACAACCACGATTACGATACCACCACTTGCTGACCATTCCCCCAGCGGTCACCTCCTCTCCCCCTCCCCTCCTGACTGCCTGTCCCTCTCCTTCCCCGGCATCTCTGGCTGCCCCTGGGCATGGCCCACATGGGATGGGATACCTGTGTCCCTGCTAGGTCCTGGGGACAATTAACCCTATCCCCACTGGACCCAGGACACCCGCAAACTTTCTCATCTTATTTTCTCCCCCAGTCTTGATGAGGAAGGGGAGTCAGAGAGCAGCTTGGCAGGCACCTGGTAGCCAGCCAAAGTCAACCCACCACACCTATGTGGTTGTTGCTGCAGAGCAAATCCCTGCAAGAAAGCAAAAGGACTGAAAATGACTAAATGGTTTTGCAAGCAGATACCAGACTTTGGTCACTTGCCATCTCATACCCAACCTCGTGCCTGAAGCATGAAGAGACCTTCAGGACTGGAATATGTGCAGTGAGGTGGAATATCTGGAGAGAGGTGAAATTTGACAGCATGCAACATCAGGTCATGCACCAAGACCTACGAGTGAGAATTTCTGAAATAAAGGAGAACGTTATCCTCTTGTGATAATGGAGGAGGTGAAAGACCAGCACTAGGAAGAGCCAGAGTCACAGTGAGCCCTCACTAGTGGGAGTGTGAAATAAAAGCAGTGATCCCAAGAACCATGAAGTGAGGTCTTTCTACTCAGAGAGAGACTTATTACTGCCATTGCTCAAGAACCAGCACAGTCTCAACAGGAATGTGGAATGCAACTCTCTTTTTCTGTACTCAAGGGAAATTTAATTGGGTTGCAATACACACAAAGGAGGGCTGCTAGGATGTCCAGGTGAATGGGCAGATCAGCTTGCAAGACAAGGCTGAAAGACCTCAGTAAAAGTGGAGTTTACAACCAGGGCATAGGTTTTTTCTGTATGTACATTTGGGAGATACACAGGAGGGGATTTGGAAGTGATGGAGGAAGGAGAATAGAGGGAAGGAAGAAGATTTAAAATATGGATTAACACTGACAGGAGAAAAAATGGATATAAACTATGCAGGAATGGAAATTTTTTTAAGTTTTCTGTTTCAGAAGTGATGAAGCAGCTTTCCAGTAGGTGTAAAAGGTGCAAAAAACATATGTGGTTTTAAGATGGTTCTTGATGAATTTATGAATGGGATTACTCATCCCACAGAAAAGCACAGAATTGTCTGGTTCACTGACTCCCAGGAGTCTCTCCAGTCCTATGGACTGAGCTGCTTTTATTAAATATAAGATATATCCAGACAAAATGATTTGTGATGTGTTACTGAATTCTACTCTATTACAGTCTCCACAGGAGTTCTTCTTCAGTTTTATTTTAGTAAAAAAAGCCTCCCCCCAAAAGGGAGGGATTAAAAGGGTATACAAATGTATATTAGAAAAGACAGATAATCAGACATGAGAAAGATTAAAAGAAATGGGTATAGAAAATTAAAGACAAGTGAGTTGAAGAGAGACCAAGAATGTACAAGTACTTAACAGAGCATTATAAAATGTAAAGAGATCAATTAGTCTCATTTGTCAATGGGGTTTATGAAGAAATACTAATAACTAGATTAAAATGCAGCAGGGAAAATTTATAACTAGAGGAGCAGTTACATAATGGAAGAACCTGCTAGTGAAGGTTACAGCACTTCCGTCACTGAAGATATTCAAAGCTATTTTAAGAATAATGAAATGCATCCAGAAATGATTCAGGCTGATGGACTGAGATGACCCAAGAGGCATCTCTTCGACCGCAAATGATTCTATTCTTCTGCCAGCACGCAGTTGTTTAGTAGGAGCTGCACTTCGATGAAATGTTCCAGCTCACTTCTAAGAAGAAATCATGTTGTAATAAATATTAAGTGGAAAGATAGCTACTTGTTTTTCTCAATTAGTAGAAAATGAATGGTGTTTCAGTTATCTACATTCTGGAATGTTTCTATTCATTTCCAGCTAAATCTATTTGTGCTGCAGTTCCTCCAAGAAACAATTATTTTCAAAAGCAAATCCAGACTTCTCTCATGTCTTCCATTAGAACAACTTATTATATGTATCTGTCTTATATATTATACATGTATTTAAGAAACAGTAAAAAAGCCCACTGCTTTCATGTGAGATTGCATCCATATATTCCATTAGTTGTTTGCATGTTAAGCGTGTTATAATGCATGTTTTCTGCTTGTTGGAACTGGCACACACTGCTTCTGAATATATAGGCAATATTTCATTCCTAGTGTCACAGAGTCCAATTAAGACTATTCTAACTTGTGCTTTTCCTTGTTGCTCCTCTGTAACAGTCATGGTTCATCAATACCTCAGTAATACGTCTATGTGGACAATGCACATGGAGTTCGTGTCATTATTTGGGGAAGTGTTAGAAAGGCAATGTATCCACTGAAGATATCAATCAAATGTGAAACTTAATAGGGGACATCTAAGAAATTACTGGAAGAATTAGGTTGTTATTTTCCTGCTCATTTAAACAAAATTGCGCTACTATTGCTAAAAAAGAAAAAAAAAAAAAAGTAATTTGTTAAATTTCTATGGGCACAAAGTTTTGTAGAACTGACATCAAAGTGGTGCAGAGAAACATTTTCAGGATGGTGTCACAGTGTCCTAAAATGGAGATCAGATCTTTCAGTCCTAGCCCTGTGCTGGAAAATTTGGAGAAAGAGAATCCACTTCTAGAGGTAAAGATGCTGGTTAAAAAGAACGTCTCTGCTGAAAGGAAAAGCTTAGGAGAGGAGTAGGATGCTGAAAGCAGGTCCAGCTGAAGTTACACATTGGGGTCTGCTGAGGTAGCTGGTCTAAAGAATCAGGCTGTTATCAGTTACTAAATTTGCAGCATAATATAAGTTTTTTTTTGGTGTTATGCACAGCTTAGGGTAGGGACACCCCATTGCTGTTATTGCCAATTTGAAGCCCCCTCTCAAAAGCTCCTGTCCTCTGCTTTTGTGCCGTAGTCTCAGCAAACAAGGGGTATGAAAACCACTGGCCTGGACCATGTATCAGGTTGAAAACAAAGCCTCTGAGTGCAAATAAACCAAAAACTCCAAACAGTGTTTGAAACAAAACTCAAAAGAGCTCCAAAAGTAGAATGGGTGAGAACAAAATTGATGTTCAAAGCCGTAAGGGCCAATCTCTGGTTCCCGGCTGCTGTAATAAATCTCCCTCTGAAGTGCAGGGACAGCCAAGCAAGGAGGGGCAGGTGTTAATATCCAAGTACAACTCTCACTTTGTTTACGTTCCTTTGCAATTTAAAAGAGATTTGTCATTAATACGTGATGTCAACCTTTGTAAATGCATAGAGATACTGTCATCTTTGCCTCTCCTGCCTGCATGGTCATCATTCACAGTCACCACACAGGTCTCCATAGATCTTTGCTTGGTCTAAGTTGTTGAGGAATAAAGTAGTGATCAAAATAGTGATTTATACCATTTTTTTTTGTAGTTGGCAACTTGGATTATTTATAAATACAAATGTTTACAGATGCATAAAATGTGTCTAAAAGCTGAGCATGTTTTGTCTCTTCTTTTGTCACTGCTTTAAAAATGCATGTTTCCAGGTTAAATCTTGACAAACAATATCTAGAAAAAAAGATATTTTAAGGTGGTTACATTTGTCTGAATAACATCCACCTGCCGAGATTGGTTCACCTTGTCTGGAATGAGGTGTAATTAAGCACTGTGAATTGAATGTTAAAATTAATAAAAAGCTCTCAGTAAGTTAATGAAAAATCATTTTTACCAAGCAGGACAGAAATCTGTAGATTCAAAGTACATACATTGCTTTCCCATAATCTTGTTCTACAAAGAGAATCCTTTCTTAAATTATTGAAAAAGAATGAAAACAGATAAGCTGGTTAATAAAAATTGGGAAACCCTGTGAAATGAACTTTGAGGTCCCTTCCAACCCGAAGCATTCTATAATTCTATGTTTCTATGAAATTACATTCTATGTTTTCCTAATCTAAATAATAGATTTGTCCACTGAAACATTTGATAATTTTTTTATCATTAGAAACTTCTTTGTAAGTATGGAAAGCTGTTTCCATGGATAAGGCACAGAAGAGGGCTGAGATAACAAGACCAGATCATTCATTGGGTCTTCATATTTGTTTAATGAGAAAAAAAAGAAATGACAATAATGGCTTTGCAAGTGGTTACAATTCTGAGATAGAAATTGTGCATTCAAATTATCATTAAGCATGAATCATAAAAATCTTGTTGTGTGATTATGCAAATACACATTAATTACACAATTATAAGCTTCTATGGTGACGAAATATGATTAATTATATGCCTTGATTCACTTGCTGAATGCAATACCATTAGTTACTACAGGTCCATAGATGTGTTTCTTTTCTTGATTCACTGACATTTTAATATTATGAAGGAATTATAAATTATTGTAACACCAGATGACAAAAGCAGATGGAATAAACTTAACTGAAGCCAAGATGATTTATACAGCTTTAAACTGAACAGTTTGTGTATTTATCCAGCTATAAATGTTTTGCTCCATGATCATGAGTTCTGTTTGGAAAGACAGTTTCCAAAAAACAGTGACATATCTGGAAAATATTCTTTAAACGTGTCTTAAAATGGCAAGCAGTACTGAACTCAAAGAAATCAGTGGGAGGTAATGTAGGGCTGCCTAAGGCACAGCTGTCTGTGGACCACTTGAGAAGTAAGGACAGGCGTTGCTGGCTGGAGACTTTGAGAGTAGGACCTAGCTTACTTGCCTTAAATGTCTAATGTGATAGTCACTACCAGATACCCATATATCCTACCTGCCTCAAACACCCCTCTGAGGACAGACCAAGGGCTTTCTGGTGGAGTTTATCTCTTTCTGTTGATTACAGGAGGTGCCTTGATGTTGAGCTCGAAAGTGGTGCTTTGTCTACAGGTGATTAATGTTAGTAGAGATGAATCCTACCTATGTATGTGATGCAGAACTAGACCTCATGCTTGCAGGTGTACTAAGTAGGCATGATATCTTCCAGTCAAGTAAAAAGGAGTAGTTTGCTCTCCTCACTATAACATCTCCCATTGTGTTTTGGGTATAGGTCTCAAGCCATGACACAGCTGCTTTGAAACACCATACATGATCAGGCTGCTCTGGGCTCTGGGACTAATTGCTACTTGTGTAATATGACCGAGGCTTTCCACGGGCACTTCTCAACTTCTTGGGCCCAGTGCATGGCTGACATATCTTGTGTGAAATCCTTCTCCATCATCTCCACAGAATACCTGAGCTTGGAAGGGACTTCTGGAGGTCACATGGTCCTATTCCACCTGCTCAAACAGGACCAGTTAGACCCAGTTGCCCAGGAGACCACTTCCAGACAACTTTTTAATATCTTCAAGGACAGACTCCACAACCTCTGTGGGCAACCTGTGTCAGTGTTCCTTCACCATCACAGTAAAAAAGCGTTTCCTGATGTTCAGACAGAACCTCCTGTGTTTTGGTTTGTGCCCATTGCCTCTGGTCCTGTCACTGGGCATCACTGAAAAGATCCTGGCTCCATCCTCTTTGAATCCTCCCTTCAGGTCTTTATGTACATTAATAAGATCACCCTGGGGCTTCTCTTCTCCAGGCTGAACAGTCCCAGCTCTCCCAGCCTTCCCTCATAGAAGAGATGCTCCAGTTCCTTAATCATCTTTGTGGCCCTTCCTTGGACTCTCTCTAGTATGCCCATGTCTCTTGTACTAAGGATTCCAGAGCTGGACCCAGCACTCCAGGTGGGGCCTCACCAGTGCTAAGTGGAGAGGAAGGGTCACCTTCCTTGATCTGCTGGCAGAACTTTGTCTAATGCATCTCAGGATACCATTTGCCTTCTTACCTGTAAGGGCACACTGGCCAGCAAGATCCCAAGGTCCTTTTTACTCCAAGCTGCTTTCCTGCTGTGTGGCCCCCTTGGTGCCTGGGGTTTTTCCTCCCCAGATGCAGGACTTTGCCTGTTGAGGTCCCTCTGGATGGCAGCACAACCCTCTGGTGAATCAGCCACTCCTCCCATACAGTCTCAATAGCGTATTTTTGCTTTTCACCAATACACAGCTCTTCTGTCTGACACTGACAATTCTTCTGACTGATGAGGAGAACAAAGTATGTTGCTACTCAGACTGTAGGATCCTCAAGCTCATTCTTTCTCCATGCAGACCAGCAAAGTCTAATGAATTCTGATAATCTACATCCAGCCTTTACATTTGTAATGAAACAACTGCTGCGGAGTGCAGTCTTTCAATATCCAACTTCTGAGGAAACCTCCTCCTCCAAACTTTAAAGAATCACTTCATAAAGATAAATTGTAAGTCTTACTTCTCACCATAACTGAAGGTGTCACAGCAGAGAATCTGCAGTTTTTAAATTAGCAACTAGTTATAAAATGCAGGAAAGTTCACTAGTATGTCTAGCAAACTTCAGATGAAAGTGGATGGAGAAAAGGTTGCCATAACCTAATCTGTCTGTTGTCTGGATTTTTTTGCTTCAAATTGAATATCTGATTATATTTTCATAGATACAAAAATAAGTTGCTTTCTAAGCACTAAGCTGGAGCACCTCAAATACTGATTACAGTTGTGGATATTCCAAGAAACGCTAAACTTGAGATGTATTTTTATACCAACAATGAGAACATCTCAGCCCTAAAATTAATTTGTTTTGTTTGTTCAGAATACAGATAATTGGAGACATTTAAGAAAATGCAGGTGTTAAAAGATGAGTGGCTCAGTATGACTGAGTGGATTATTTTTAAAAAGGAAATATCCTTCTAAAAGACTACACTGATTAGAAAAGCCAGCTTGTTCAGATGTGCTTGAAGTCATCCTCATTTCTTATTTAGAAATAATGTCCTTCAGAAAACTCCTATAAGTGTATTCTTCTAGCACTTGCTTTTGGCCCTAATGTTCTTCCTCTGAAATAATTGGCAAAACCCCAATAAACTAGTGTTAAAGCAATATTAAGTGCTTTTGAATATGTCAATTAACAATGTTTATCTTTCTTGGTGGCAAACTTCTGGAGCTTTCCTCTGAGATCACTACTAGTTTGAAGCTGATATCACTCTGAAAATTCATGGAAGGTCTCCTCCGCACTGCTGACAACATTAAATTAGTTATTTAATTATTGTACATTATTTTACATTAACACAATCCTTTCTCATTAGCACCTTCAGTAACAGAGCTCTGTGGCAACTACTCAACACAAATATACATCCTCTTCTTTGTGACTTCCCCCCGGTGGCAGGAGATGTGACTTTTCACCAGCTGCTTTGTTGTTTTAGAGGGATTGACAAATGTATGTTTTTCACTGAAACGGACACTGAGCCTCTTAGGGAAGTCTCCTCTTTGTGTCAAAATAATGGATGCATTTTCATGGAGACGCAGTAGCTTATTAAATGTACTTACTACAAAGATCAAAGGCTTTCACTTAGAGAAAGAAGTCAAACCACATGCGGAGGCTCTGGGCTAATACCAGGGACTGCCCAACTCTATGGCTCAGCTGCCAGCTGCTTCCCTAAATGTCGCACAGCAGATCAGCCTTGCCCCTGTGGTGTTTTTGGGGCTGGGATCCAGGAAAACAACAAGGGGGATGTTTTTCACATAGCTGTAATCTGTAGTTAAATCTTTTATAGCTGTTGATTTGCACAGCCAGACACGAGAAGTAGAGTAACTCAAGTTTCTACCTATTAACTAAAACCAGAGATATAGAGAGGTAACCTAGACATACCCATACACGATAGCCATTGCTAACAGCTTCACTGAGTAGCTTACTAATATATATCTAGAACATAGTGACAAGTAAATACTTACAGAGGCATAACATCAGTGTTTGATAAACCTTACCAATGCGTTGGTGCTGTATCACACAAAATAATGGCTTCTGCCTGAAATGAATTTCAGGATAAAAGGAAGATAAGGTTTGGTTTCCTGCCAAAGCCAAAGCCAGCCATCAAAGATCTGCTGGATGCCAGCTAGTCTCAGACTGCAGCTGGGACCATCATGCGTGTTAAAGACCTGGCTATCCATCCCTATCACAGCTGTGCAGACGCTTCTGGCTCACCTGCTCAAAGTCCCCATAGAGCTGTGAGACACATGAAGCCAGGGTTTTCTAGGACTCATCTGCCCAATGTCCACCTAGCACTACAGCCCCAGGGTGGGCTCCAGCAGGTAGAGGAGTTGTGTGGGGCACAGAGGCACTGGGGAGAGCTGCTCATGGGGCTGGGTTGGACCTGTGCTCCTGAGCAGAGATGTGATGCTCCTGCTGGACCTAGTTTTGGTGGGCAGTGGTTTTTTCCAACATCTTGGAGCTGCCTGTGATGGCCCCAGAGCAGTTCATGGACTCCTTCCACACAGGGCACCCCACCAGGTATGCCCCAAACATCTGCACACCAGATCAAACCAGAAACCAGCACAAATGAAGGGGCATTCAGCATCCCAACAAAGGACTTGGGAAAGCGTGTTGTGCATCAACTGTCCCTTCCAGGAGAGTTGCAAATGTGGTATTAAAATTAGGTAATATTTTCCCCACTCGCTGCTCTCTCTATTCCCAGAAAGCAACAAGGGCTACATGACATACAAGTTTTCACATCTTCATGCCTCTCAGCGTAAACCACAATCAGTGCAGAATCACTGATTCCTCTTACAAAGACACTTGTTCTTGATTGCAATGAACTCTTGGAGACCAGCAAGCCCAACAGAGGGTGTTCAGACTGCTTAGTGGAGCTGCTGTGGTCTGTGTGTAGGAAGCTGGGACTAAGCTCAGACTGTGTAAATTGCTGAAGCCAGTGTGAACCTGAATCACAGAAATTAGAGGAGGAAGAAAGGCTATTAGGTCAGTTCAGAATCTTAACCACGTTAAGGTTGGAAAAAACCTTTAAGATAATCAAGTCCAACCATGTACCTAGCACTGCCAAGTCCACCACCAAACCGTGCCTCTAAGCTCCCCATCTACACATCTTTTAAATACCTCCAGGGATGATGACCACTTCCCTGGACAGACTAAGTTTGCTTAGGGCCCCACAACTCAAGGCTGCAGACAGAACCACTGCAAGAGACAGGAGCATTTCCTACTATACTGGATTTACTTGACCAGGTTTCGGTAGCACAGGGTGCTGAAGGAGTGGCCTCTGTGAGTAGACACCATAAAGTACTTCTGTGTTGGACAGACCCAGTTCCAGCTGGCTCCAAAACAGACCCCCCACTTCCCAAAACTGAGACTGTCAGTGGTGCTAGTGGCACATCCGTGATAATATATTTAAGAAAGGGTAAAAAATGCTGTGCAGCAGCTGTGAGGGAAGAGTGAGAAACAAGTGAAAGAAACAACTGTGCAGACATCGTGGTCAGTGAAAAAAAAAAAACAGGAGGAGCTGCTTCAGGCACTAGAGTGGAGATTCTCCTGCAGCCCATGGTGAAGACAACGGTGATGCAGGTTGTCCACCTGCAGCCCATGGAAGACCCCACACTGAATGTGGGGTGGATGTGCCCTGCCCATGCTGGAGCATGCTTCTGGCAAGACCTGCAGCCCATGGAGAGGAACCTACAGAGGACCAGGATTTCTGGCAAGATGTGTAGTCAGTGTGGGGACCCATAGAGCAGCTCTGGTCAGTTCAGAATCTTAACCACGTTAAGGTTGGAAAAAACCTTTAAGATAATCAAGTCCAACCATGTACCTAGCACTGCCAAGTCCACCACCAAACCGTGCCTCTAAGCTCCCCATCTACACATCTTTTAAATACCTCCAGGGATGATGACCACTTCCCTGGACAGACTAAGTTTGCTTAGGGCCCCACAACTCAAGGCTGCAGACAGAACCACTGCAAGAGACAGGAGCATTTCCTACTATACTGGATTTACTTGACCAGGTTTCGGTAGCACAGGGTGCTGAAGGAGTGGCCTCTGTGAGTAGACACCATAAAGTACTTCTGTGTTGGACAGACCCAGTTCCAGCTGGCTCCAAAACAGACCCCCCACTTCCCAAAACTGAGACTGTCAGTGGTGCTAGTGGCACATCCGTGATAATATATTTAAGAAAGGGTAAAAAATGCTGTGCAGCAGCTGTGAGGGAAGAGTGAGAAACAAGTGAAAGAAACAACTGTGCAGACATCGTGGTCAGTGAAAAAAAAAAAACAGGAGGAGCTGCTTCAGGCACTAGAGTGGAGATTCTCCTGCAGCCCATGGTGAAGACAACGGTGATGCAGGTTGTCCACCTGCAGCCCATGGAAGACCCCACACTGAATGTGGGGTGGATGTGCCCTGCCCATGCTGGAGCATGCTTCTGGCAAGACCTGCAGCCCATGGAGAGGAACCTACAGAGGACCAGGATTTCTGGCAAGATGTGTAGTCAGTGTGGGGACCCATAGAGCAGCTCTTGAAGAACTGCAGCCCGTGGGAAGGACCCACATTGGAGAAGTTTGTGAAGGACTGTATATCGTGGGTGAGACCTCATGTTGGAACAGGGGAACACCATGAGGAGGAAGGAATGGCAGAGACAAAATGTTACAAACTGACTACATTCCCCATCACCCTGCCTTGCTTGGTGGGGAGGAGGTAGAAGAGTTGGAAGTGAAGTTAAGCCTGGGAAGAACGGGGGATGGGGGAAAGTGTTAGTTTTGTTTCGTTTCTTTCTGTCTCTACTTTTAATCGACAATAAATTATAATTAATCTTCCCCAGGTTGAGTTTGTTTTCCCTGTGATGATAATTGATGAGTGATCTCCCTGTCCTTATCTTGACCCACTGTCGTGGTTTGGCCTCAGACGGCAGCAAAGGACCACTTGCAGCCGCTCGCACAGACCAGAGCCCCCACCACCAGCGCAGACGGGAGGGGAAAATGGGAAGAAAAAGGCAAAACTCATGGGTTGAGACAAAGGCAATTTAACAGAACAGCAAAGGGAGTAAGAAGCAACTACAACAATAACACTGACAGAGGAATATACAACCACGATTACGATACCACCACTTGCTGACCATTCCCCCAGCGGTCACCTCCTCTCCCCCTCCCCTCCTGACTGCCTGTCCCTCTCCTTCCCCGGCATCTCTGGCTGCCCCTGGGCATGGCCCACATGGGATGGGATACCTGTGTCCCTGCTAGGTCCTGGGGACAATTAACCCTATCCCCACTGGACCCAGGACACCCGCAAACTTTCTCATCTTATTTTCTCCCCCAGTCTTGATGAGGAAGGGGAGTCAGAGAGCAGCTTGGCAGGCACCTGGTAGCCAGCCAAAGTCAACCCACCACACCTATGTGGTTGTTGCTGCAGAGCAAATCCCTGCAAGAAAGCAAAAGGACTGAAAATGACTAAATGGTTTTGCAAGCAGATACCAGACTTTGGTCACTTGCCATCTCATACCCAACCTCGTGCCTGAAGCATGAAGAGACCTTCAGGACTGGAATATGTGCAGTGAGGTGGAATATCTGGAGAGAGGTGAAATTTGACAGCATGCAACATCAGGTCATGCACCAAGACCTACGAGTGAGAATTTCTGAAATAAAGGAGAACGTTATCCTCTTGTGATAATGGAGGAGGTGAAAGACCAGCACTAGGAAGAGCCAGAGTCACAGTGAGCCCTCACTAGTGGGAGTGTGAAATAAAAGCAGTGATCCCAAGAACCATGAAGTGAGGTCTTTCTACTCAGAGAGAGACTTATTACTGCCATTGCTCAAGAACCAGCACAGTCTCAACAGGAATGTGGAATGCAACTCTCTTTTTCTGTACTCAAGGGAAATTTAATTGGGTTGCAATACACACAAAGGAGGGCTGCTAGGATGTCCAGGTGAATGGGCAGATCAGCTTGCAAGACAAGGCTGAAAGACCTCAGTAAAAGTGGAGTTTACAACCAGGGCATAGGTTTTTTCTGTATGTACATTTGGGAGATACACAGGAGGGGATTTGGAAGTGATGGAGGAAGGAGAATAGAGGGAAGGAAGAAGATTTAAAATATGGATTAACACTGACAGGAGAAAAAATGGATATAAACTATGCAGGAATGGAAATTTTTTTAAGTTTTCTGTTTCAGAAGTGATGAAGCAGCTTTCCAGTAGGTGTAAAAGGTGCAAAAAACATATGTGGTTTTAAGATGGTTCTTGATGAATTTATGAATGGGATTACTCATCCCACAGAAAAGCACAGAATTGTCTGGTTCACTGACTCCCAGGAGTCTCTCCAGTCCTATGGACTGAGCTGCTTTTATTAAATATAAGATATATCCAGACAAAATGATTTGTGATGTGTTACTGAATTCTACTCTATTACAGTCTCCACAGGAGTTCTTCTTCAGTTTTATTTTAGTAAAAAAAGCCTCCCCCCAAAAGGGAGGGATTAAAAGGGTATACAAATGTATATTAGAAAAGACAGATAATCAGACATGAGAAAGATTAAAAGAAATGGGTATAGAAAATTAAAGACAAGTGAGTTGAAGAGAGACCAAGAATGTACAAGTACTTAACAGAGCATTATAAAATGTAAAGAGATCAATTAGTCTCATTTGTCAATGGGGTTTATGAAGAAATACTAATAACTAGATTAAAATGCAGCAGGGAAAATTTATAACTAGAGGAGCAGTTACATAATGGAAGAACCTGCTAGTGAAGGTTACAGCACTTCCGTCACTGAAGATATTCAAAGCTATTTTAAGAATAATGAAATGCATCCAGAAATGATTCAGGCTGATGGACTGAGATGACCCAAGAGGCATCTCTTCGACCGCAAATGATTCTATTCTTCTGCCAGCACGCAGTTGTTTAGTAGGAGCTGCACTTCGATGAAATGTTCCAGCTCACTTCTAAGAAGAAATCATGTTGTAATAAATATTAAGTGGAAAGATAGCTACTTGTTTTTCTCAATTAGTAGAAAATGAATGGTGTTTCAGTTATCTACATTCTGGAATGTTTCTATTCATTTCCAGCTAAATCTATTTGTGCTGCAGTTCCTCCAAGAAACAATTATTTTCAAAAGCAAATCCAGACTTCTCTCATGTCTTCCATTAGAACAACTTATTATATGTATCTGTCTTATATATTATACATGTATTTAAGAAACAGTAAAAAAGCCCACTGCTTTCATGTGAGATTGCATCCATATATTCCATTAGTTGTTTGCATGTTAAGCGTGTTATAATGCATGTTTTCTGCTTGTTGGAACTGGCACACACTGCTTCTGAATATATAGGCAATATTTCATTCCTAGTGTCACAGAGTCCAATTAAGACTATTCTAACTTGTGCTTTTCCTTGTTGCTCCTCTGTAACAGTCATGGTTCATCAATACCTCAGTAATACGTCTATGTGGACAATGCACATGGAGTTCGTGTCATTATTTGGGGAAGTGTTAGAAAGGCAATGTATCCACTGAAGATATCAATCAAATGTGAAACTTAATAGGGGACATCTAAGAAATTACTGGAAGAATTAGGTTGTTATTTTCCTGCTCATTTAAACAAAATTGCGCTACTATTGCTAAAAAAGAAAAAAAAAAAAAAGTAATTTGTTAAATTTCTATGGGCACAAAGTTTTGTAGAACTGACATCAAAGTGGTGCAGAGAAACATTTTCAGGATGGTGTCACAGTGTCCTAAAATGGAGATCAGATCTTTCAGTCCTAGCCCTGTGCTGGAAAATTTGGAGAAAGAGAATCCACTTCTAGAGGTAAAGATGCTGGTTAAAAAGAACGTCTCTGCTGAAAGGAAAAGCTTAGGAGAGGAGTAGGATGCTGAAAGCAGGTCCAGCTGAAGTTACACATCGGGGTCTGCTGAGGTAGCTGGTCTAAAGAATCAGGCTGTTATCAGTTACTAAATTTGCAGCATAATATATATCCCTGTGTTATTGATGGGATATTCCTGCACAGATGGAGCAGCTCAGAGGTCATGGTAGACTTTCCTACTAAAAATGGTATGATGTCTCTCCTTGCAACACAGCAAGTCCAACTCCCCTGCTCTCTGTAGGTCAGGAAATGATAACATTAAGTTAAAGTTTTAGAAAAGATCAGCTATGTTTCTTTTTAGTGAGGGATACTGTGTACTGAACAGTCAGTACATTGTGTGTTAGTGTTTTGGCAATCCCAAAATAAAAAAAAAAACAAGATGAGGATCTGTTCTGCTTTCAAAATCCTGGATATCTTGATTTCTTAAAACTTGCAGAACACATTATGACTATTCCTATGCTAAATGTAGCAATGGAAAGAATTTTTTTCCTCTGTAAACAGACTGGCAGACTGAAAAAATTTAGAGCTTCAAAATAGTTACCTTGAATTACACATGCAAGAAGTTTTATAAATTATTTTGAAAGATGTATTGGCATTTAGCAAAGCTGTTTATAAGTACCATAAGTGAACAATAATTCAATTGCATAATTGAGGGCAGTTGCAACATCCACCTAAGGAAAAATGTGTGTACTTAAAAACATATGTTCTCCTCCAGTATATCTTAATATAAATTATATTTGTTATTTGTCTGTCCTTTTCTTCCATCCAAGAAGTACTGTCACCCTACTCCAGGGGAAATTTTAAAGCAGACATGTAATTTGACTTTATGTCTCTTTCTTTCCAATACAAGGGGTAAGGTTTGTGCATAAACTTACCTTTTATTAGTACCCCCATCCCCGTTCTGTTAAATCTGTTCTGTTTTTCCAAAGCAGCAAAAGACTGGGGCTGGGTAGGCCAAATGAGGAGGGAGGGAATAGAAATGCATCTGTTCCTGCTTAACACTGCCATGTGAATCTTCATGTTGTATAGCTGGTGCTGTGCAACCACAGGAGTGCATATGGATGCCCAGAGCTCTAAAGCATGCAATGGAGAATGGCAGAGGAAAAAGAGCCACGTGCTCTTCTTCCTGAAGGACATGGGGAGGTCCTTGTGCAGTGCTGGATGTCAGAGGGAACGCTTTTGGAGCTGAGGAGAGGACAGATTCTCTAGCCTGGGTGTCTCCAGTACTGCACAGGTTAGGCACAGCTGCAGGATCCAGAAATGGCCATGAGATGTCAACAAGACTGGTCAGATTCGTCAGTGAAAAGTGAAAATGGCCACATGTGGTTGTGTATGTCTCACAGACAATTCATATGAGATGATAGCGTAAGTGAGCAATGAAGAACCCTAGAAAAGAAGCAAAGAGGTCACAGAGGTGGTGTTATTGTTGGGTGATCTGCCTCAAGGCTGAAGTGCTTTTCAGCTTGAAATGAAGAGGGATGTCATGTTTCTTCTCGTCTCTTCTAAACTTCCTTCTTTACCAACCAAAAAAACTTGGTCACATTGTCTAAATCAATGTCCTAGTTTTTCATCTCTTAAAAAATATTGACCTGGAAACGATGCATAGAAATAAGGCAAATCAACCTGCAACCTCATAGGTACTTGTGCTGGTACAGCATTTTGCATGTTTCAGCATTACCAGCGTTGGAAAAAAAAATGCTCACCAGTTACAAGTCACTAAATCGAGTGATGTGACATAAAGGAGTATTTTTTACTTTTTTCCTCCTTTGCAGCCAGCATGAGGGAAGGATATAGCTAACATTAAGATCTAATTTGAAAAAGGGCGTTTTAAAAACTATTTTGAGTACTTAGTTTGAGACCCACATGTGGTTTTCAAGGAATTAAGTATATGAACTCCCCCTTTATTTCAGTCCGGGCCATGGGTGTTTTAAATCTTTTCAAGTAAAGAACAACAAAAAACCACACCGAGTTATGGAGAAACAACTATATAGCTGCCATTCTCTCAGGTAAGACTAAAATATATTACAATTGCAGTACCCACATTAGTTACACTGGACTGGAAGAGGTCTGAAGCAAAACTACCATGGTAATGGAGATAAAAGAGCCACTTCACTTTGCTTGTGAGCTCAGCTACAAACAGATTGAGGTTTTTCTGTCTTTAATCAAAGAAGGTGTCTCAAGAAAGAGAACTGTCAGGCTGTTGTTCTCTAAAATTATTGCAAAAGAGAGTAAGCTCTTTGGGGCAGAGACTTCCAGTGAGGATTTTACTCTTGATTTTCTTTCAAAAGGACAGTGATTAACCTCCCCAGATATAAAATATGTTTTATACCTCTTGAAATAATGACAAATTATTACAAACAAGATATGTTCAGAACCCCTCAATTTGACTTTAAAAAATTCCCTTGACAGAAACAATTATACTGAGAAAAGTTAAAATAATTAAGACTTCAATTAAAATACTTGAACTTCAAGTTAGATACAAGAACATTCTACCCTCCTGAGAGGTATTTGTAATTACTTTTTGCTTTATGACTGCAAATTTGTTTTATGCCTTGGACAGTGGTATATTGTGATCGGTAAATAATAGCTTATAACGGGTATAAAAGCACAGCGTAGTGCTTTCCCTGGTGGGTATATCCAGGCTAACTCCAAGCTGACTAACCCAAGCCCCAGCCTAGGTCCATGTGCCAATGTACCCTACCTAATACAACCTCCTTCTCAGGGATGTGAGCTTCACAGGACAGGAAATGAGGTGAGAAGAGAGTACTGCATGAGGAGCAGTATCTGTCTTCTTGTACCCAAGATAGCTCAGTTACACCTTGCTTGGATATGTTTCTGATATATCACACCATACAGAAAAACCATCAGCGTAAGACCATAGACAGGAGAGGAATAAAAGCTGATGCAGTAGCACCAGAAATGATGAGGCAATCAGTACCGGTCAGCATGTCAGCAAGAATCAACAGATGACTAACCCATCTACTAAAAAATTGCTGGTGGGGAAATAAAAAAGTCTTTATTCTTTCAGTAAAAAACAGACAACAGCTTTGCAGATGTGTACAACGGATTGCCCAGGTGATCAGGCCCAGCCAGCACGGGTTCATGAGGGGCAGGTCCTGCTTGACAAACCTGATCTCCTTCTATGACAAAGTGACCTGCTTGCTGGATGAAGGAAAGGCTGTGGATGTTGTTTACCTGGACTTTAGTAATACCAGACTTTTGATACAATCTCTCACAGTATCCTCCTGGAGAAACTGGCTGCCCATGGCTTAGATGGGAGGACTCTCCACTGGGTTAAAACCTGGCTGGAGGCCGGGCCCAGAGAGTGGTGGGGAATGGAGTCAAATCCAATTGGCGGCCGGTCACGAGTGGTGTCCCACAGGGCTCGGTGTTTAGGCCGGTTCTCTTTAACATCTTTATCAATGATCTGGACAAGGGGATTGAGTGCCCCCTCGGTAAGTTCACAGACAATACCAAGCTGGGTGGGAGTGTTGACGTGCTGGAGCGTAGAGAGGCTTTGCAGAGGGATCTGGACAGGCTGGATGGATGGGCCGAGGCCAATGGGATGAGGTTCAACAAGGCCAAGTGCCAGGTCCTGCCCTTGGGTCCCACCAACCCCCTGCAGCGCTACAGGCTGGGGGCAGAGTGGCTGGAGCTGCCTGGCAGAAAAGGACCTGGGGGTGTTGGTGGCCTGTGGGCTGAACAGGAGCCAGCAGTGTGCCCAGGTGGCCAAGAAGGCCACCAGCATCCTGGCTTGTGTCAGGAACAGCATGGGGAGTAGGACTCGGGAGGTGATGGTCCCCCTGTACTGGGCACTGGTGAGGCCCCACCTCGAGGGCTGTGTCCAGTTTTGGGCCCCTGACCACAAAAAAAGACATTGAGGGGCTGGAGTGGGTCCAGAGAAGGGCAACGGAGCTGGTGAGGGATCTGGAGCACAAGTCTCATGAGGAGAGACTGAAGGAGCTGGGGGTGTTCAGCCTGGAGAAGAGGAGGTTGAGGGGAGACCTTTGCACTCTCTCCAACTCCCTGAAAGGAGGGTGTAGCCAGGTGGAGTCGGTCTCTTCTCCCAGGGAACAGGCCATGGGAGAAGAGGAAATGGCCTCAAGTTGCACCAGGGGAGGTTCAGATTGGAGATTAGGGAAAATTTTTCCACAGAAAGGGTTATTAAGGATCGGAATGGGCTGCCCGGGGAAGGGGTTGAGGCACCATCCCTGGAGGTGTTCAAAAGACGGGTTGATGTAGTGCTCAGTGACATGGTTTAGTGATGGCTTGGTTTTGTTTTGTTTTGTTTTTATCAGAGTTAGGTTGATGGTTGGACTAGATGATCTTAAAGGTCCCTTCCAACCTAGACAATTCCATGATTCTATGAATACAATCTTCAACAAGGAACATAGTAAGAATCTCTCAACATCAGGAAAATCCCTTTACGGAAGGGTTACTGAAAGAATCCCCAAATGCTGAGAAAATTAAATATACGACAGTGTAATTTTTCAGTGTATCTGCATACACTGCAGGTCATATTCTGATCGGTGTTGCAAATCCTAACTTTCCTTTAACAGAACAGGTAAAAACAATATTTTCAATTAAATAATTTACATCTGGCACATCTATATATTCTGTTCTATTTTTCCCTTTCTTATACACACAGCTCTTCTTATATTGCATCATAAGAGCCTTCCACATGGACAGCCTACACTGGACTAGTGTAAATAGTTGAGTTGCAGAGAGGAATGGTTATTATGGCATATAGTTGCACATCCAATATGCATTCAGGGCTGCAGTTGGCTCATGACCTTATTGAGTAGAGATGTAACCCTTTAGTTAAGTTTGATGAGGTCTGTATCAAAATTACAGAGAAGGCCTTGGCAGAGGAACAGCAAGACCTCTTGAGACCATTGATAAAATGGTTAAGTGCTCTCTCTTCCTCTTCATCTGCTTCATTAAAGCAGTCACTTCAACAGGAGTCTCAGAAGTGTTTTTTTTCTGTTAAGACACATGTTTTCCTGACCTAAGGGAAGAATAACCTATTATATGATTCAGAAATAAGTTTAAAGATTTTTTTTCCCTTCATGTCTCAGTCGAAAACCAAGAACATGATGACACTTTCAGCCTAATTATGAAACGTTTCTTTTTTTTTGTATGCAACCTTGCAGAATCCTTAACAAGAATTCCCTGTAATATTTTCCTGCTCATCTTCTAAGCCTTCAAATTAGGCATTTGTCCTTTAACTTTTCTAACTTCTTTTCACTTTCGGCTTGCTAGGAAAGGAATCTAATTGTTCTCCTACACTTTTAATGACTAAAAGAAAGATTATCCACGAGGTAATTTTGATACATAAAGTGATTTTACTTTGACCCTCTGCAGTCAGTGCATTTACAATGCATACACTGAAGACTGGCACTGCACACTGAAAGCTTTTTGGAGCAAGGATTGTTAATGGTGTCTAGTTATAGCACACAAACGATGGGGGGTTTTCACTGGCAACACTTAGTGGCACCAGTGTACACCTACTAGAATCCACCTCATTGTGTCAAACAGCCTCATAACCCACCAGGAACGAGGATGATTGCAGGAGAGACTGAGTTGCCATTAGAGAAATCTTCTTCTGGATACATCAGTTCCACTTAAAGTGATTATACCAGCTGTAAATAATAACAGTAATAATGCATTCTCCTTGGGTATAGTTTTCTTTTCAAACACAGAGAAAAAATGTATCCATAAGTGCTTAAGAAAATATGGACTGCTTTAAATGTGAGTTCCTTTGAGTTTTTGTTAATGTCTGCTGTTCCCCCATTGAGAAATGCTCCATCTATCAGAGACCCACACAGGTTAGAAAGATAGAACTTGGAGCTATGTTCCCAGAGTGGGCTGCAGCAGTCCCTGCCTCACACGGAGAGGGGAAGGATGTTCATCCCCATCATAAAATCATAAAATTGTCTAGGTTGGAAGGGACCTTTAAGATCATCTAGTCCAGCCATCAACCTAACTCTGATAAAAAACCATCACTGAACCATGTCTCTAAGCACTGTGTCAACCCGTCATTTGAATACCCAAAGAAGCACTGTGTCAACCCATCATTTGAATACCCAAATGCTGAGAAAATGAAATATACGACAGCGTAATTTTTCAGCATACCTGCACACACTGCGGGTCATATTCTGATCAGTGAGATTAATTTGGAGCTAAATTCAATTCACTGATTTCACTGGCACAACTACCCAAAGGTAATACAGCTGCAGAGATTATAAGAAATGTGACCAGTTTGTCAGCAACAGCCTCTAAAATGCGAAAAACACACACAAATACACCTGTGTTTATAACAGTCTGCTCCCCATCAGCTTCACTCCTTCTAAGGCAGTGGTGCCACACTGGCTTCTTCTGGCCCAGGGAGGTCCATGGCTGGTCAGCGCTGCAGCACACAAGCCCCAAAAAGGTGACATCAAACACTCAAAATTAGTGGTAACCTTGGAACTGCGATTCTTCTGATAGTTTATTTCACTTGGGTTTATTCAAAGCTTTATTCTTACTCTTACTCTCACCCACCTTATTCTTAAATCAAGATGTATGAGTGAGGATCATCTTGCGTACTTGCCAGGTAGGATCATGTACAAGCACAAGGAAAAGCTGAAGAAGCCTTTATATGTGCTTTTATGTGCTTAAATGTGAGTGTGGTTGCATGTGTGTGTGTGTACGTACTTTCTCAACCTTGACTGCATGGCCTAGTAGCTGGGACAGAAGAGATCCCTTAGGTCCCAAGGCCCAACAAATTTGGCTATCCCTTAAAAGCCTGCCCATCAAGACCAGCATAGATGTGCCATACATGCTTTTCAGCCCCCAGATTTACACATACCTACAAAAAAATATATACACATTAAGCTATCCATTGGCTGGATAAACAAACTAAAAGCATCTTTCATTACTTCTCAGCAGTTTTAGCCTACTTGAAAATATTGAGAATCAGGAAATACATAGAAACTTTAACAACACTAAACCAAAACCTAATCTAATAGCTGTGTGTCACAACGTATAACTCCAGGAAATTAAATCAGCCAGGGACAGATAGATATCCAAAAACATATGCAGTTATCGTCCAGCTGTCTGTCATTCACTAAGTCCCAGGTTTATTTATTCTTATTAGTAGTTAGCCTAAATTTGTCATTGATAGGTGCCATGCACTTGTCATTTGAAAGAGCTGATACCCTTGAAAATGTGTACATTGAGCATTTCCAGAGCAGAGGAATAGCTAAGTTCTAAAGGATAAAAGTCCTAGGAGAAAATATAAAGCCTCAGGAAAAGATAAAAAATTAGAAAACCAGGTAGGGTACGACCAATTTCAGAATTCTTGTGGGTTTTCTTTTTTATCATTGTATCAGAATTTGTTTCTATCTAGTGTCCACTTTAAGACGTATATATTTGTCAACAAATTTAGAGAGAAGACTACCAGGAGTTGTGGTTGAATGTAATGTATTTGTCAAAACAAGACAATTACTTCACAAGAACTATCTAGCTATCGCAGCCTCAGGATATCGGAGGCTTTAGAAAGTACAGAGGAGGCTGCTAACTCTAAAAACAACCACTGAACTTCAGCTTTTACCTGAGACATGTGTGTGGGTGTGCACACACGTCCATGAGGGTGTCTCACAAGTGCTACTAATAATCCTTGGACTTCTAAGGACTCTCAAATTAACAAAGCATGGAGAGCTACCCTCACTTTGTTTTGTGAAATTGAAAGCACACAAAGAGAACTGAACATATGTATGAAAACAAACCCCCAGCAACTGAAGCAAAGTCATACTGTTAGTATGTCTCTAGCACAGATCTTTGAGATAGAAGTGCCTCTGAATCAGAAACATGTTCTTAAAATACGTCCTCATTAAGTAGCAGCTGACAAAGTGCACCACGGCTCCTGTCATCCTGGCTGAAGTGAAGGGCTCTTTCTTCAGTCCTTTTGGGTTATATTCTTGGTCTAATACACCTGGACTTCAAGAAATTCATCCTCTTGAGGAACACTTGGAGTAATATTCTGTCTGCTTTGAAACCAATGGCAATTTTGCAATTGCCTTCAATGGTGCTAGGAGTACACCTAAACAGAACTCAGCTAAAGCATGGGATTTGTTAATGGATGGGATAAGCATCTGAAAACTCTTATCTTCATATGTCTTGGAAAGGTCAAAATGCAGGAAACAATAGTTCTACTTTCAGGCAGCCTATATTGTCTCCCATATACTGTTACAGAGTCTGTGCTGCTTACTGAAATGCATTTAAAGGATTTATTGAGAAACTGCAGGGGAAAATGTCTGTATGTCTATACATGAATGACTAAAATTCTTCTTTTGTCTTGACCAAATGTGAAAAAACAGCATACAATACAATGGGATGTAACTGATATAAAATATTTGAGGTGATCTTTGTGTTGGTAGTTACTAGTTGTCTGCTATTTTATATTAGTTTGGTTAGACTTTAAGCTGGCCATTGCTTACTATCACACACTGCAGTCTTCATGTATTTATAGAACTTACTGTTAAAAAAGATGTCCTGGTTTCAGTTGAGATAAATTCCTTTCTAGTGGTTGCAGTGTTTTCAGACTTGGTACGAAAGGCATGTCAATAATGCATATTGGTTTAGTCTTTGCAAAATGATGTTTATACTAGTCAAGGACTTTTTCTAGCTTCCATAGAAGCTGAGAGGGAGCATGGACAGAACAAAGGAATGGCCAATGGAATATTCTGTACCATAGACGTCATACTGAGTATATAAATGAGGGTTGGCCGGGAAGGGGCGAATCCAGTCTATGCTCAGGTCAGGCTGGACAACCAATTCACTGGGCCTTGTGAGTGACTTGTGTCTTGTATGTGTGTCTTCTAGCATTATTATTATTGTTATTTTCCTTTTCTGTTATTGTTCTATTAAACTGTCTTTATGTCAACCCATGAGGTTTTTTTCCCTTTCTCCTTCTCTTCTCCTTACCCTTCTGGGGAGGAAGAGGGGGGTGAGCAAGAGGCTGCACGGTCCTAGTTGCTGGCTGAGGTTAAACCATGACAAAAGGTAAGATTAATCAATGAATCAACTAATTTCTTCACAAAAAAATGATACACTAAAGTATCTGAGAGTTTACTTTATAGTAACCTAGCAACGATTTTGTTATCCAGGTGGTGATCAATGTAGATACATTAAAAAAATTGAAAATAGATTGAGATGGAATAAAAATTGCTATAAGCCTGATGCTGTGTCCGTGAACATAGAATAGAAGAATGCAGTAGCTAATGAGATAAAGCTTTTGCTCATATATGTTTGTCTTCTGTCAATCGGTACTGTCTGAAAATTTTTAGCCTGACACATTCTCCAAGTACACATGCTTGCTACTTATCCAGCAATTTCTTCCTCTCTTGGACTGGTATGGCTATATCCCAATGGTTTGTATATAATTTTAACCATTTCATCTATACAAACACATATAGTCACCCAAAGTGACATATTCGCAATAAATGTGAAACTACCTTTACTGTTATCTCTATGCCATGGTGTCCCTCAATACAGAGTGAAAAGCAATTTATACCAAACCTCGTGTTACCTCAAAATTACCTACGGCTTACAGGGAGACCACATAAATGTAGCATTTACCATGATGTTTAATGTAAACTACAATTGTCAGTGTATGTGTTTGTACACATCCTAACAGAAAGGAGGTAACATTACCTCCACGGTAGGCAAACAGCTTGTTTACAGTGGGGTTAAGTACTTGGCCAGTCACCACTTCGCATCCTTTACTATATGGTCACCACCAGATTTTTTGCCTTGCAGAGACCAAAGGTCTAAGCAATCTAAAATCAGTCAGTAATGCTTTGGGAGTAGTATTAAAACTTGATGTATTGATTAAGTGCCAGATTTTAAGAACTAAGTACCCAGCCTATCAAATTCCAAAGGGGAATTGATCTGAGTAGACCTCCAGAGAGAAAATGAGAAAATTTCTGCACTTGTCCAAAACCCCAGTTGTCCTCAGTGAAAGCAGTGCCAGCAATAAGGATCTGGTGTAATAGCTGCTTCTCAGATTAAATATCTATTCAAGAATTTTTCAGCTCCTTACTTGGGCAAAACCTTACCTGGATGCCCTGCAATGCAGGATTTTCTTCCAGGTATGAACTACTTTCATTTGCATGGAATTGTACACAGAGAAGTGAGCTAGCTGTATTGTTAGTATTTGGACTGCTGTACAAGTGTTTGGCCTTTTACACTAGAAATTTTTTATGTTAAGGTGGCATGTCATTCACTGGGGAATAGTGATCTGTAAACAGACATCTGGTATACTCCTACATGACCCGCTATTTAACATATGATCAAGTATCCCTATGAATTAGCAGGCTGCTCCTTCATTAAACTGCACCAGCCAGCCTAGGATCCTGAAATGCAGGGTGGTGATTTGAAGGTGATGTTTAGTGCTAAGCATTGGCACCCTGGCACAGAAGTGCAGTGGGAGAAATGATCTGAATCTTGAAGGTTTCCTACAAGTTTGTAATGTTCCAGTGTGATAGAAAAGTCTGTAGCTTATGTAAAAGTATGATGAGTTGCTGAAGCAAAAACCTTTCACCTACAGGCAGCCTGTTAAACTCCTACACTTACCCTGTAGCGTATTAGGGGACTCCTGTAGCTGTTGATTGAAGAGAAAAATGTGGAGCAATTTTTTCTTTGACAGAAAGCTTTCAACATGAGTAATTTTGAAATGTTGCAGTCCAAATTTGTAACAACTTGGCTTTGCTGGGGCTGCCAAGTGCTGCAAATATCTACCTGTCTAAAAAGTAAAGGGGCAGAAATAGAAGAAGTACGCCTTCAAGATCTTGATCCTCCGTGAGTTGTGTTGTCATTCAGCCTGCCTGATACAATTTAATGCTCAGTTTTAACGTATGTTAAAGGCAAGTCCTGATTTAATTCAGAGCCTAAGACCCCTCTAGGTATCATTCTTGGATTGACAGACGTGTCTTTCTGTCATTCCTGAGATTGTTTGTAATGTAAACCTCCTGCTGCAGTTCCCCAATATAAGTGCTGACTGATTAATTTTCATCTGATTCCTCAGAAGAATAAGTAGGTCAGGCAGTGGGAAGGCTGCTAGATGAGGGGACAAACATTTTCTGGATATTAAGCAAAAGTATCTATACAAATATTTGCTCTAATGCACTTTTTGTTACTGTCAAAATAATGGTAGAAGTCAGGGAATTTATTAATTCTTCAGTAGAAATTCCGCTCTGTCCTAATGTTTAGCTTCATAATATAAAATCATAAATACAACTTACCTTAAACCCAGCAAGGCAAAAGTAAATTGAATAAAAACACGTGAAAATAAGAGCACCAAATGTGTCGTGGAGACTCCCAACATACTAAGAAACATGGTAGTTCATACTCCTGAAAAAAGCAGATCAAAAATCAGAAGAGACCAACAATTTGTCGAAACATAAGTTGCTCTGTGGACCATTCACTTGTGTGAGGCAGAAAAGTAGGAAAAATTAATGTTTCACCACCAAAAACACTGGTGTTCACCAAGGGTAAACTTACCTCCTTCCATTAGCACAGTTCGATTTGTTTACCACTTTTGCTGTGTTCAAACCCAGAAGTGCAGCTCGTGACTGAGATGACAAGGGTTTGGTTCTGAAAGATACATTTGAGAAATCTGACAGCACATTCATTGAACTCATACTTAAGATACATACCAGATCCATGCTGACTGTTTTCTGAGGCTTTGAGATTTTATTTTATAGGCAGACCAGCCGTATTCACTTCAGGTAATAAATAAAGTTGTTTTAGCTGAAGTTTCAGTTGGGGGATCCCATAGAAAAATAGCACAAATTTCTGAAACACCAAGTCCTAAAATTCTGCATATGACAGGATTTGTTCATATATTTGGGAGCTACATTCCTGATTCTGACCATCTCCATCCAGCTGAGGTCCAGCATGTTGTCATGTGAGTGGGCCTGCTAAACTCCACTTAGACTTGCAAAGACACCATGACCTTTCAAATGTGATGCTATTTACCACCAAAAGAAAGATTCAAAGTCATAAAAAGCTGGGGTTGGCTTGACAGATTATTCCAGTTATGGAAATGAGAGTTTGGCTCAACATGTCTACTAGGTAAAATAGTGATGAATACACAAATGACCTTGCACAGACGTCCTACTAGCACAGGCAAGTAATGACAGCCAGGCCATATTTTATTTTGTTGCAGAAAAGAAACATGTATTTCTCTCTTACTAAAGCAATCCACCTTTCAAACAGACATTTAAGTAGCTAGATGTTTTCTTAGCAAAAATCAAATCTAGTTAGCAGAACAACACAAGTATTCATATGACAACCTGTCACTGTGTTACTTTTTACTAATGAATTTTCTTGGTTATCTTTTCAACAGAGACAATATAAGACCTGTAATTCGTAAACATGGTCTTGACAGTCCTTCAGCAACTTCTTACAGCAAGTGTGCTACAGCTGACAAATTTCATTTGTAATGTAACACATATACTCCTAAGTACAATAATGGACATTGAAAACATGCTCCACAACATATCTATTTCATCTGTTATATAAACTGCCATAATAAAGCACCACATGGGCTCACTTTCAGCTATTTGAAAAGCATTAAAAATTTATCTTATATGAACAGGAACACCCAATACTTGGCTTCCATAACTGCTAATTGTGCTTTATATATTATTAATATGCAATGTATACTGATACCAAGCTTACAGGGCCCCAAGGCCTTCTGAGAGATTCAAGAAGAGAGGAGATTCCACTTGCCCTTGGTATCTTCCACCTCCTTTTGTCGACTTTGGGTTTACACTCGTTAACAGAACCGGAGGGAGGCAGCGCTTTGTGTGGCAGTCGTTCTCCACCTCGGTCACGTAGCTCTGCTTGTTGAGGCAACGTGCACGCGTGTATTGCAGTGTTATCTCACTTGAATCTTGGCATGCTGTGTCAACCTGTTTATGCTTTCCTGACATAGATGCTTTCTACAGTGCTTTCTCTAGGAAGACCCTTGTTAAACACCTGACAGAACCAATCTTCTTTTAATTTTAAGGCACTTGGACATTTAGATGTAATTACGTGTATAAATAGAATGACTCACACAATTTTGCTCCTGTTTGTAACTTACATTTCATTATTCTCGTTTAGCTGACAGAGAGCTGACAATTGTAGTCTTTCCTGAAGATAATGCAGTGAATCTAATTTACAGACAATCTTTGACGTTGTTTAGTAACATTCGGCCTGGCCATGAGGTTGAGCACAGAGGTTAAACTACATATATTAGGATAAACCCAGATCAGAGTACCAGATCTGATTTTATTTTTAATTGAAAGAGCAGAAATTTAAGAGAGTGTGGCAAGCTATATATGCATGAGGGCCCGTCTGGATGTGTTTGACAGGGCTCCTGTGGCGCTGACCTCTTTCTACACCTCAATGGTGTCTGATGCATTTGAAAACCATTTTCTGGGCATATTGAAAGAAAATTGAAAGGGTCCAACCATGAAGCACTCCCTGACTGCTGCTCGGCTCTGCATCCTCTCTGCTGCTGCCCTGAATGCAGACAGTCCTGTGGACTGCTCTGCCACAGCTGGCGTGTGGGGACTGCTCCAGAGAAGAGCACACCACCAGCTCCTTGTTAGGGGAGAGAGGGAGACCATAAAAGCTGCTGTTTTCCTGGTAAATACACATCGAGCATTTAACAGCTCACTGTGCTTTCCTTAAATTTATTACTTTCCTTACACATGTTTCTTCCTTGTAATTCATTATACAAATTAAAAGCTTTGAAAGGAGTAACATATTTCTATCAAATGGAAGCTTCACGTTTGTGCTTTTCCATGGCTTCATTGAAGTTTACCCAAGTGAATACTCCCAGCTCAGATGTACAGTCCCAAATCTCACATGGAGAGTCATGTGCCTTTAGTACACGGTATGGCTCAGTCAACTGCACGGCAAAGATAATACAGAAAATACCATCAAAAACTGCAGCTTCAGAGTTCTGAAAAGGAAAAGCATAGAAGTACAAACAGCTCATCTGGTAACAGCCTCACACTATGTTCCCTCAGGAAAGTAAATACAGTCTATGGGGAATTTTCCAGTAGATCCAAATAACTGCATGGTTCAAACAAACTACAGGGGAAAGAAGAGAGGGAGAAAGATAGAGGGGGAGAAGTCCTGGGGACCTAGAAAAATTACAGAAATTACAGTCTCAAAGCATCCAGTTCATTTTTAAGTCAGCCTGATCCACTTTGATTAAGATGACTGGTGATCAGAAGACATTTAAGACCATTTTGTTTATTTTCTGGACCTTTTGCTTTTTAGAACTATGATCTTTTAAGAGCTGCAGAAGATGTTTTGAGCGGAGGTTGTAAAAGTACCGATGTGCAGTTCTTGAAAGTAAAAGAAAATCTTACTAAAGATCAAGGGATTCTTAAAAAATACAGGTGGATATTTCCCTGCTACATTCAGTACTGTGCAATTAATACTCTACTAGAAATTAATAGTGTTGTAAATTGATTACAAAATAACAGTAAAAAAGACCTGACATGACATAGAAGGAATTATTATACCAATTATGTGTTCCTTGTCCCTTCAGTCCATTTGTTATATTACTTCTTAATTAGTATTGTGCATGTCTACATTAATGCCGTAGCCTCAAGCAGGAATGCTCTTCTGAATCAAATCTCTTGCCATTCCCATTTCCCCCGTTTTGGTTCGCATCTCAAAGTGACCTGAGAGCACACAAACTCCACTTCTTTGATACAACATTACATAAAAAGCTGAACTCCACAAGCTCACCTGATGTGCTCCAACCACTGATGAGTAATCAGTCTGCAGGACCAGAAGAGACTAAATCCAAATGCATATGCCAGGGCTGCCAGGCCCCTGGCACCATTTCTCACTGTGAAAGTGCTCATGTTGTACTGAACTGCCTGCCTGCCTTCTGGACATAGTGCAGAAAAACTATGGGGTTTTTTGTTCTTGCTAATCGTCTTGCTATAGTTTCACTAACAACGTAGAAAATCTGAAATGTAAAAGGCTTCTTAATCCTTGTACTAGAAATAGTGTGACCAGCAGAAGTAGGGAAGTGATTGTCCCCCTGTGCTCAGCACTGGTGAGGCCACACCTGGGGTATCGTGTCCAGTTTTGGGCACCTCAACACAAGAGAGATCTGGAGGTGCTGGAGCGGGTGCAGAGAGGGGCAACAAAGCTGGTGAGGGGGCTGGAGAACAAATCGTATGAAGAGCGGCTGAAGGAGCTGGGGCTGTTTAGTGTGAGGAAGAGGAGGCTGAGGGGAGACCTCATCACTCTCTACAACTACTTGAAAGGACGATGTAGAGAGGTTGGTGCTGGTCTCTTCTCACAGGTAATTAGCGATAGAACAAGAGGGAATGGATTCAAGCTGCAACAGGGTAGGTTTAGACTGGACATTAGGAAGAAATTCTTCAAGAAAGAGTGGTCAGACACTGGAAAAGGCTGCCCAGGGAGGTGGTTGAGTCACCATCC